>NC_072740.1:6483549-6783549 GCF_026930045.1 Uloborus diversus | reverse complement strand
TTTTATTGAACAAGAATTATTTTCTAGCTTTCATTTATTTATTTCTCAACAAACTGTAGTATGAGTCTTAAAATCTTTTACAAAAAGAAAAAGTCTACAATTGAAGTTTTATTGATTATTTTATTTTCACTCACTTATGCGTTGAACAAGCAATCAATCGACCCCATTTAACACCTTGGGTAAAAGCATTCAATGAGGGGTATCTTTTGTTATAGTCACTAACAACTGACACGATGAAGAAAAAAATAATAAAATTAAGCAAACAAGAAAACTCAGGATTCTTGCATCAGGATTATATCAGTTTAAAAGCTTAAAACAAAACATTAAGTTATACATTGAAAAGAACCCGGAAAAGGTTTGTTTACACGGGGTGCCTACTACTATGGGATACTACGAAAATAACATTCGAAAACAAGTGTTTTTGTTGCATAAATCAACCATATGTACTTCAAACAAGTAACTTTTTTTTTCCTTTTTTTTTTTTTCGATTATCAGCGAGGCTGAAACAATTTGAGGCATTTTTGACATCAAACCAACTTTTCACTTAGACGATGCATTGCTGCAAGAGCTAGGCCTCAAGAATTCTTCATGATCGCATGTCTTCAACTGTGGATATGGTACTCCCAATATATTATTAACCTCATCGCATCCGTGTAAGATGTAACACAGGTGTGCGATAACCTCAGGGGTTTGACAACATCACACGAGATATAAAACTTTCCGCATCATTTCCAAACAATATGTTTGTCTTTTTAACATGTAACAAATAGGGGCGCCACGATGGGAGGTTACAGGAAGTCACTCTGACTTCCCAAAAAAAATCCTTACTCGGCACATTTTGGCTGACGATTAGGCACAATTATCCTCATTCGGCAAAATTTGGGGCTTTATTTGGCAAATTTAACATCATTTGGCAAAATTCCATTCGGGTAAATTAGCATCATTCAGCAAAATCTGGAGTTCTATTCGGCAAAATTATCATCATTCGATGAAATTTGGAGCTCCATTCGGCAAATGAGAATTTCCACCCACCCAAAAGTTTATGTTCGGGGTGGCCCTGGTAACAACAATGTTGCCATGAAGCATTTTTTTTTTTTTTAACCGTTCCAAAGAATTAAGTTGTAGTAGAAGTAGTGAGAGCCTGATCCACTATTTTTTCGAGCTGGGGCAAAATATTCAAACCTCACCCATCTTTCTTCTAGTTTTCTCGCCCCCAGAAGTTGCCCCTCGTTTCAAGGGCCCCGGTTTGCTCCCATCTAAATTCGGCTCTGGCATTAGTAGCTGTTACTACTTGATATAAACAAGATTTGCGCTGTGCCTAATCTAGGGGGAGCAAGCCGGGGCCCGTGTCCCTCAAGGCAAATTCGTCCTATTGTTATTTTTCCCCCATTGAAACTCGATATAAAAACTTCAAAGAAGATTCGAGCTCCTGAAAAACATTAATAGGTTAATCTTTACTTTGAAGACGGAAAGCATAAAGAAAAACATGTAGCGAGAAGAATATTGAAGTCAACTACGCTCAGTGTGAGAACTAAGAGTTTTACTAATGTTTTTCAATACAAGAAGAAATAAATTGAAGGGAATGGTACGTCGTTATGAAGATTTTTATAAAAGTTAAACAATTTCGCAGCTCTTTCTTGATATCTTAAAAAATGGGAAAGGAAATTGAACTCAATTTTGAATTTAGTAAAACGTTTGTTGAAAAATGTATTGTTTTTATATTTCATTCTATAAGAAAAACTCCTTATTGATCAGAAAGAAAAAGAAAAAAAAAATGTTCAAACAGAAAATGATCATATGCATCTTTTTTTTTTTAATTACTGAACTCGGAAAAATGTATTTTAATTATTTACTGCATGGTTAATTCAAAAATCTTGACAGATAAAAGACACACGTTTTTCCTTTAAACGTATTTTCATCACACTTTTTTTTTAACCAGTAATAGATTTTGCGTTAAGAAAAAAAAATGGAACACACAAATTTGCACGTGATGGGGGAAAAAGCAAGTTCAGAACAACTGGCTGACACTTCGTCAGAGGTTAAACTATAAATAAATGGAACGTGTCTGCATTTTTGTTATTCAACTTGTGACCTCTGATCCCTATGTTTGAGCACTACATAGTTTTGAAAAGTTACTGGCACACCAGTACAATAAACCCCGGCTGTGTTCATAAAACCTAAGCGATAGGAAGGCCAACCACCAGTACCACCCACATTTACCGCAGCAGGGTGGGGCGCCCAAGTACTAAATGGCTGACAACTTGAAAACCCATGTTTACTCTTACGTGTCAAGCATACCAGAACTCCACAGCTGAGACATTCTCGGGCTGCAAGACCAACGGATCGACCGCCATTTTGGAGACCGATTTCAGTCAAAAGTTGAAGGCTTCTTATTTGACACTGGCTGCATTGAACGGCGTTGTACGGTCTGCCTTGAAAATAAAAGTTGTGTCAAGTGACGCATGTTCAACAATCAGGCAAGGAAAAAAAATAGTGTAAAATTTACCGTTAAACGGGAAGAAAAGAGCAACTTTTTGACTCAAAATTAAAATTTGGAGTCATTCTTTGGATTTTTTTTTAAATTCAAAAAATTAAGTGATTTATAAATAGTTGTAAATATTCCGTTTCGCGAGTTTTCTGGTCGCGGGTTTTCTTTTAGGTGAACTCCTGAGCATCAAAGGACCTCTGTACCAAATTTGGCAAAGCTCTGACATAAACTGGATTTGTATCAGGACCCCACCCCCCTCATGTGAATTCTTGAGCAATAAAGAGCCTCTGTGCCAAATTTGGCAAAGATCCCACATAAACTGTGGATTTGTACAAGGAACACGAACACACACACACAGCCATTTTTATAGATTAGAGTCGTTCGCTAATGACGTCACACTTTGAGGGGGAAGGGGTTCGTGAAATTGTGATAGTGACAATGTGGAGGGGGTAACAAAAAGTGTGACATCAAACATTTTATTTGAAATTAAAACATTTTTGATAGCAATATGGTTATGCATGGAGCGTGACATGCAAGAATTTAAAACATTTTTCTAAAATGATTATTTTATAATTCAATAGATATGGTAAAAATGTTATTATTAAGCACAAAAAAGCTCAATCAGTAGTCATTTCAAAAGACACATGTCACTAAAAAAAAGAGAGGGGGGGGGGGGAGTCATAATTTTGAGTATTTCAATGTACCGAGAATGTCTAGGTACCCAAAAAAACCTTTACCGATTACCGGTTTATAGTTCTTTTTTTCTCGATAAATGTAAACCTTCGAGATATAAACTGGGAAATGTGTTTTCCTCCAGTCCGTAATCAAAAGGAAACAAAAGTACTTCCGTGAGTTACGAAAAGTCTTTCAGAAGCAAATCGATATTTTCTCCGACTCTTTTCGCCTAAAGTCAAACGGATTTTTCTATTCTCACCACAAATCGGACAAGAAACATAGCGAACACATCAATCCATCTAGATGTTACAATGGCCGACGATCTCTTTATTCGAGCAGGTATTTTGCAAACTCGAGGAGGTAAATTTCCGCTCCCCAGCTCGGCGTCTCAGGAAACAATAGTTGGGAAGGGTCTAATTAAGCGTAATATATATAAGAACAAAAAAACTTTAGAACCAGAGCGTCGAGCGCCCGTGACGGCGACCGATGCATCAAGTCCCATTGCTATTTCATCTTCCGAATTGAATCATATTTTCCCGAAGTCTAGTTTCCATTATCTTTCCGCTTTCAAAAAAATCTTAACAGTTATTTTAGTTAACAGTTTAATGTATCCTAAAAGAAAATTCAATAATTTTCAAGTAGTTATTTGAAAACGAAGTCCAAAAATGATAGTACATAAAAATCTAAAGACGTTTTCTTCTTCTTTTCTTTTTTCTTGAACGAAAGGGAAAAATGGAGTGCTTCTTACTACGCTGGAGCACTACGTTTTCAAACAAACGACAAAAGTTTCAAAATCTTTTGCCGACAAAAGTTATAAAACCTTTTGTTTGAAAAGGTTATAAAACCTTTTGCTGACAAAAGTCAATAAGTCTTTTGCTGACAAAAACTTTTTGCTAACAAAAGTTTTTAAACCTTAAGTGCCACAAATGGCAAACTATTTTTCAGAGTGTATCATTTTTATAGAAAACGTAAATGTGATGTGGTTGGTTCGTGCATCATTTTTCAATGAATAACTTAACTTTTCAATTTATTTCTTCTCATAAAATTCATATTAATAGGACTAAAAAAATCCATAATTAAAAACTAAAGAAGAAAAAATCTCACTTTGAACCATTCAAAAGATGCATTTCTTCTGAAATCTTAAATAGCAAAACAATTTTTTATTCTAAAACTTCGAAGAAAACATTTTGTGCTTTGTAGGGATATTCTCTAAATTCATCATACTTCTATTTTCGTAGAAGATTTTCTAAAAGTGATGCCTTTGAGAAGTAGTATTTCTAACGTGTGTACATGAGTACATGTTCACATTATTTAACGTTGATAAAAACATCGATAACTAGAAATACAGCGTCAGCTCAGTCATTCCAGCCGAGGACTGCAGTTTCGTGCTTATTAGCACTCATCAGTCCGGTTTAGGATGTGACTGAGCTGGAGATGGAAAACTTCTTAAGGAAGCCAAGAGTGCCAAACAAACTGGTAGCTAATATAAGAATTGGCACAGACCAGACGAGTGACCGAAGCAATGGTTCGGTTCAACTCGAAGATAGAATGCAAAAGGCAGTGGATATCGATAACTAGGTGCAAAAGGAAGTAGTGTGGTGTACGCATTAGATGCACTTTTGAAACCGATAGTACTGATTTTATAAAAACGTATATGGAGGTGCACGAAAAACACCGTTCCAAAACTGCCTTTTGCCTGTAACAAGTCCCCTTCTTTCACCCTCCCCGTCGATTCTTAAGATCAACAATGCCCGACAAGATTAATCTTTATTTACTCCACTCTCTCCCACCGTTTCCAGGACTGGTAAACCAAACAGACCCAATCTTCTCACCACCCTCTAACTATTGAGAACACTGGTTGGAAAAGTAGACATAAGAGCTCTGCTTAAAATCAATTTGCATAAGAGTAAAAAAAAAAAAAAAAAGTCATAAACCTTCATTTTATTTAGTATGAACAAAATGAATTTCAAATTTTAGGTCTTGTAGAAAGATTACTTGCAGCATACTTAAATGAACAAAGTAGTTCAAATGAAGGAGTTCAATAAACGGGTAAAAAACAAACGATCCTCTGATGAACAGGTCGTTAAAAAAAACGACATCGCCCATCTCTAATTCATAATGCAATTATGAATGCTAATGTAATTGATTTTATTGAATTTCTGCAAAATGGTGCAGGAAGGGCGCCATCCCTAAAGTTCGCCAGGGGCACTGTACCCCATACGTACGCCACTGGTTAGGAATTAATCCCTGATTAATACCTGTAAATTGTACACTAATACTAATAAAATGTACATTAAAACTGCAGTAATGTGATGATGACAGCCAAAAAAGGAGGGTGACGAAAGAAAGAAATGTTCGCTATTTTGATGCCACTAAGATTTTGGTGTCTTAAGTTCACGGACTCGTGGGGCCGGGCCCCGTCTATGAAACTGTCTGAAAATAAATATCTATCTGTCACAACGGCATCACTTTGGAGATGCAAATTTTTGAGAATGAGATACGTTTTAAAATACCTGTTTCATTGTTGAGATGAAACGGGAGTTCCCAACATAGTACGAGAAGCTCCTTTTTCGCTCAATTATTAATCTTACCTCTTTCAAAGGCTTCAAAGACACCTGTAGATTCCACTGGCGGGTAAGTACTTCGCCTATCACAAGCGGACAAAAGCTCGAATTTTCAAATAGTGTGTGTATGTATCCTTTAGAGTTGATCGTTTTGCGATTAGCCTTAGAAGCTCTAAGCAGGAGAACTAGCTATGAGCGAGTGAACATATTTCGAATCTGTGTGTGTAGTATTTATGTGTGCACCAACTGATAAGAAAAGCCATTATTCATTTCACTCTCCAACCCCCACCCCCTCCCCCACTAGCCAGCGCAAATACACGGGAATGTACATAAGGTTAGAACACACCCTGGGAGTGGGAAAACAAAGAAAGAAATGTAAATGAATGAAATTACAGTTCAGTTTTGTATGGCAATGCTGTCTTCTACAGCTTACCTTTTAGTGTAGTGCCTTTATGTTTTCGTAAAAGAAAATGGTACTGGATAAATGAAAAAGTGGCCACTAAACTTAAAGTGTCTACCGGCTACTGGTAACTAAGAATTTGAATTTTCAGGTCTTTGTCAATTCTGGGTTTTTGAAAAACTTTTATTTTGCAGTGTACCCTAACTTAAAATGTACTTACTGATCTTAAAACAGTAGCAATAACTCTTCTAATATATTTCTTTAACAAAATGAAATCTTCCGAAGAGATTAATTTTTTACTGTCAAAAAAGACGAAGGAGAAGTAATTGCATGAGGCCTTCGTAAATATGTGAAAAAATGAAGAGACAAAAACAATCAGAGGTGTCGAATGCAAAGAGATGTAAATTTGCATATTGTTACTATTTTCTTTCAAAAAAGGAGATGAAATAGCATACATTTCTTCACAAACTTTTCTATCGCGCATTTTTATTTCAAAGAATGTCGGAATGCTAAACTGTACCCTTCAATCTTTTCAAAGTATCTAATTAATTAATCTATTATCAACTTAACGAAATATCTAACTCTATTTCTTTATAATAAAGCGGTGTTTTATTTTTAAGTCATCTCTTCGTCCGAAAATTGAATCCAAGTGAATGGATTTTTTCTATTGATTGCAAAAATGCAAGATTGTAAGGAAGATAAAAATAATTTCCAATTTCAGGAAATCTTCTCTTCTATTAAAACTATTGTTTGGTCGATTATTGATTAAAAAAAGTTTCGATAAGAATTAATGTCAGGTTCATTCGCACCGTATTTCCAGTTGCCCTATTTTCCTCGAGCTTAATAATGAATCAGCTGAAATCAATCAGGTAAAGCATAATGGCTAATTGTTCAAAAATGCGCCCAGAAGCAACTTTAATAGGATATTTTGCTTCGTCGTGTTACGGACTCTTTCCTTTAGAAAAATAAATTAAGAATAGTTTGACGCCAGGTATAAAAGTTTTTCTCTTTAAATACTTAATCACTCTGTAGCAAGGACCAGGAGCTGGATTAGGAACCTAGAGCCGGAGCGTTCCGGAGCTGTGTTTTCCCTGGGGCTACAGCTCTTTACTTTTCCCTGTTCCAGGACGCTTCTAGGTTTTTTTTATCTTTAAAGTTTTTTCAGTCTTTCAAAAGAACTTGAAATTTGGAGTTTTTATTTAGTAACCAGTCACTTTTGATTTAGTTATCACTTTATCCCAGACTTCCCTTCTTTAAATGAAGAAATTAAAGCACTCTTCAGCTACAATGCTGAAAGGTAGGATACGGAAAAAAGGCTTGGCTATGAAACCTGTTGCTACATATTGTATGAATAGTTTTACAAAACGGAACTTAAAAAATAGAAATATTGCTTCAACCATCAATTTTTGCAAAACTTTTAATTCGTACTCAAATATATTTTTTTTAATGTATAAAATAAAGTTTTATCAAACGAAAACCCACGCAATTTTTGTTTTAATCCATTATGTAGAAAGTTATCTAATGCTCCTTTTTGTAATAAAAATTGCAAGTTAAGATCTGCAACTCAGAAACGTGCGTAAATCTATACTATTAAAACCTGCGTGCGAGTCTGTAACCTTATCTCTTCCGGACTGGTTACGTCTGCCAGGTCATTACTGGCAGCTTTGGGCACAGGCTATCCAGAGAAAGCCATTCTGCCCGTGCCCTTTCTCACCCATCTAAACCTTCAGGGGCCAGACATCCAATCCTGAGGATGGAGGATGTCCTCAGGGCATCCAGGTAAAAGTATTAAAATCATCAATTGTCACCCGTAGGATTCAAAGATATATATATCGGTCGATATACAGGGTGTTCCGCTTTAACCTACAAGACCTCTATTTTCGCAATCGTTAGTCCCTAGGTGTATACTTCCAACAGCAAAAATGTTCAAAATCAAATGCGGAGTTAAGATACTGAAAGTATGAAGCAAAAATAAAAATGAGTCAAAAAATAAAAATAATAACTTTTTATACGGGCCCTAAGTCCCCGAACTTATATTTAGGGAAATAATATCCATTGAAAGATATTACTAACACAAAAAATTTGACATTTGTGCGACCAAAACTCAAGGAGATACTCCAGTTCAAAGTTTTAAGGGACCATACACAAGATGAGATTGAAACTTACCGCCCTTTCAGAAGAATGACAGGTTGTCAACGTAAAAAAAAAAAAAACAAGGCATTTATATTTTTCATTGCTATTTAAAAGTTCATGCAAATGTTAAGACGTGACACGCAAAACACACTGCAAAACCTCGAACAATTTGAAAAACCACACTCTGCATATATCGTCGCTTCAGAGCAACAGTAGAACATCTTAGTGTTATTTCTGGGATTGGATGTCTTACTGTTGCCCTGAGGCGACGATATGTAATTTTAAAAACTTGTTAACTGCTACATTTTCCTCCAAAAGGTGTTATTAACGGCGAGTGTAAAGTTGCGTAAGTCACAAAACGCTGCGTTTCATATCTCGGTGAATATTAGTCGTACTTACTTCAAACTTTTTGTGTCGGAAATATTTTTCATTGGAGATTATTTCCCTAAATATAAGTTAGGGGACCTAGAGCAAGTATAAAAAGTTAAATTTTTTAATTTTTTTACTCATTTTTATTTTCAATTTAAATCTTCAATATCTTAACTCTGCATCTGATTTTGAACATTTTTGCAGCTGGAAGTATGCATCTAGGATTAACGGTTGCAAAAAGAGAGGTCTTTGCTGGTTAAAATGGAACACCCTGTATATCATGATATATATCCAATATTTATTTTGAATATCATGATATTTTGAAATTTTCGATATATTTTTTTTCAACTATGGTATTTTCAATACAAAAAGTGTATTAATCATAGTAATATCGTTAATTTGGTATTTAAAATAATTAAAATGTTATGTACTATATTTTTATGATGTATTAATACATCATTAATACAACAAAGTAATATAATATTCCATTTTTACTTGTATTTTATATTCATAAAATTGTTAATACGTAATATAACAATTATAATTCACATTAAAAGTGCCTAATTAAACATTAAACATTGCTCAGAAAATAAGAAAATGTCTTATGACTGTGCATCGACTAATGCATATTATTAATTTCTGAATCATATAACTGTAATAGTAGTTAACAGAAAAAAAAAGAGCTAATGCTAAATCAACTCCATCAAAATTGATAGAAATGTAAAATGAAATATTATATATAAATAATGAAAGAAACCTTAATTTTAAGTCTACGTATTGTAATTATAATATAAGAAAATAAAGAGTGATTTGAGGATGCATTTACTATTTTGAAGACTTTAGTTTGTGCTAATTGACAATATCGGATAGATATCAAAATATCCGATATATATCAAAATATCGGATATTTTCGAAAATATCATAACATTTTCGAACCCTGGTCACCAGCCACAGGCAGCATTGAGCCACCATAGATTGTTTAGGTATGCAGCTCAATGGTCTAAGGTAGATAGCAAATGGGGCATGGGCGGCCATATGCAAAATTTTAAGGGGGGGGGGGGGCTCAGATATTTTCCCCATGGTTTAGCAGGATATTTTCCCCATAAAAACCGATTTCAGTACAGATTAGAGTTATTTAAATTTGACATTTTTAATAACTTATTCATTAATGGCTGAAAAAGAAATGTTTTTGCATTTTTGCAAAGAAAAACGTATTAAAAGCAAGGAAGTTCTCATTTCTAAGGGGGGGGCTTAAGCCCCAACTTGCCCCCCTATATGAGCGCCCTTAAAACGGGGGTTGTCGAGCGAAGCCCCCTAGTTTATTGTAAAATGGCCCTAGCTGGAACACATTCCAAGCTACAGCCAAAGATAGAACCATAGATGATTTTAGCAGTTAACTTAGTGCGTATAAGTTTTCACGTATAAAGTTGTTCCTGAAAGTAGTGAAAATATTCCTTAACTCACTCCTCCTGCATAAGGAATATTTAAATGAAAAAGAAACAAAATGTAATAATTTAAAAGTCACAAGTTCAAAATTCATTTATCTTGTTAATCATACGAAGGGTTTATTTGCCGAGTCGAAATGCAGTTTTACTGCTATGCAGACGATACCAATGTAGTATTAAGTGCTTTTCTGCCACTGCTTATAGTTAGCGGTTATCTAACATTTTCATATATCAATACGTTTAACATTGAGCTCTCCATGTTAAGATAAGAGGGTCGGTCGAAATGAATATTTTTCAAACGCTGACGATATTTCGCCCGCCAGAAAGAGATAACAAGTGGGTTTATCTAGGGTGGGTTACAAGAGGTAGTGTTTGTTCCTTGAATTGCTGCCCAGATAACGAGTTTAAATAAAGTACTACTAGAGCGAGGAAACTCAATTTCGGATAAAAGATACTACAAGTGCTAGTTTTTCTTTTTGTTTGTTTCGTTTTTCTTTCTTTCTTTTTTTACACTGTAGCACTCAGTTTTTTGTATGCGGATTGCGAACTTAGCTAGAGGAGTTGTAAAAAAACGCCTGTGCTTGACATCATTTTATTCCAAAAAGTTCACTTTCACAAGATGTTAGTAATTCCTTATTTGAAGACGACTAGGTCAGTGGAATTCAAACTGTGTTTTATGAGATCCCGGGAATCCGCGGAGAACCTCTGCGGCGAGACAAAATAAAAAATAGAAATAATAATAAAATTATTTGTTTCTGAACCTTTATTAATTTTTTTTAAATGTTTATTTTATTTTTATTTATTTGTTTATTTATTTATTTTATTTATTTATTTATTTATTTTTATTTTTTATTTTTTGGGATTCAAGCCAGAATTTTAAAAATTGTTCTTTCTTAGATTTTGATTTTCTTTTCTCTTTTCGAATTGCTATGCTTTACGGTTGATTACTTCATTTTTCTAAAAGTTACGGTTATCCATATTTTCGCACTGTCCTTTCAAGATTTTTTTTTTCTACACTCATTATTATACAAAACGAACACCAATGAATTGGAGACTGTAAAAATTAAATCATGAAGCAAGTATCAAAAAAATATATTTCCTAGGACTTACAAATGTACACGATTGCAGTATTAAACGAAACAAGATTTAGAGAGGACATTTTAAATCATAATAATTCCGTGTTTTGTTCAAAACTAACATATTACTTTAATTATAATCAATAAATTTGCTCAATAAATGTTACACAAATCAGAAAACGCAATGCAAGACTAGTAAAATATATTATGCGAATGCTATGAACGTACTTTTTGTTAAAGGCAGAAAACGAGCAGATGTTGGTGTTGAATTGAATTCTCGGCGAAGGAGGCAGAACTGAAAAGAGACAAAAGATTTTCATGCATGCACTAGCCTCCGTTCGCCTTGAAGATACATTAAGCTTGAATCCATAGTTCAATTGGAAACAATGTAGTAAACTTTTAAGTACAGTGAAACCTGTGTAAGTTGACCACTTGCGGTGCACTACTTTAGTGGTCAACTTATAGAAGTTGAATTATATGATATAGATCTAATTCTGTGCCTGAGAATAGCTGTCAACTTACAGTGTTAAAAATTCATGAAGATTTTCTGGTAATTGTTACTGTAAAATGGCGGACTTAACGCATCGCTGATTTTTACAGTAATTTATACTGGAAAAATAAGCGATCCGAGCTCCAATTGGTTGCTGTGGCCTACCGAGGAAACCGTAAAATTTTACAGTAACATTTGATTTTTACGGTAATAGTTACTGGCAACATGGATGCCAGTAACAATTACCGTAAATTTTACGGAAAATTTTTTAACAGTGTAGACAGGTGGTCAACTTACAAGGGTGGTCAACTTTACCGGTTTTACTGTATTATTAACAATGCAATTCACTTTGAACCTATACATAGTTTTAAAAAAAGTTAATAAAGCAAAACATGCCGATCCACTCAGTTTTGAATTCAAAAGCATTTCAAAAGTAAGAATTGTTCAAAATGTTCCAAAAACTTACTGGTGGGTAAGGGAGAAAAATAAAAACAGGAATAACAGATAATTCGGGCTCGCCCTTGCTGCCTCCGGTGATCTCTTACAGTGATATTGCTTATTTACTTTAAAAAATAATAATGAAATCGACCTGAGTTAAAGACTTCGGATAAACATAGTTCTACTGTTTTCCAAAATCTTGAAAACGCTGATACAACTAAAGATGTGTCACGGACTTAGGCGTTAAACTTGAATAGAAATCATTTTCAGGCAGACGCAAAATTCTCAGTAGAGAGAAAAGTGATAAGAAAAACTCAGGGGAAAATATTCGAAACAATGTTTTATCTATGCAAGTATTTGAAATACACACTAGTACTGTTGGAAGTATTTGTCGTATAGAAAAAAAAAAAAAAAAAACACTGTCAGGAAATTTATTACGATGCAAGAGAAAAACATACTTTACAAACACAGTAAATCGCTGAAGCGTCCCATGGTAACTTAATTAAAAACGGAAAACAATACAAGTCCCGATTTAAATAAATAAATAAAAATGTACAAAACCCATTCATTAAGCACGAAGACAATGAATAAATTAACTTTTTCACTCTCTCGTGAACACGTAACTCGGAAATTAATCAATACTGGGCAAAAAAAAACTTCTTCAAAGCTTTAGAAAGTTGGAAGAACGTACAAGAGAGACAGAAAGTGAAAAAAAATGCACGAGAAGCGAGCTACAGATCAAATATTTTCACGTACGAAATAAAAGCCATGCAGATAAAAGTTTCAATCGAAATAAAGGAAGAGAAAAATCATTTGAATGATATTTATCCACAAGAAAGGAAAGGCTGGCAAATAAAACTAAAAATTCCGCAAGAGAGATCTTTTCCTGACAAACAAGGAAATGGCCTTAACCAAAAGGAAACATTTTGATATCCAAAAGGAAAGCTCATTTTTACTGGAAAAACATAATTAACCGACACTAATCGAAGGAAATATTTTACAGGTTATGGAACAAATTCCATGACGTCATGAAAAAAGGCAGTACTTATCTAAGCGCATACATTTTAAATTTGAATGTTTTGTACGTGTATGTTTTTGGGAATTGAGAATTCGGACGGAAAAGAAAACGTGTCGAATTATTACCATTAATATTAATCGTTCGAGGTACTAAGCCATTCTTTAAGAATGTTACTGTTTTCTGCGAATGATATTTGATGCATTTAATATCAAAATCAGATATTCACATTAAAACAAAAAAATTATAGGAGCGACAAAAAAAAAAAAAAATTGAATTTTGACATTTTGAATTCAAATTATGTTTTCGCATCGAGTGTGTGTGTGTGCGTGTATCTGTGCGTGTGTGTGTATGTATGTGAGTGTAGGTGTGTAGGATATGAACGTAACCTGGAGACGGTTTTCGCTAGAGGAGTAGCATCGCGAGGCGGCCGGTCGACGGTGATGCTGCAGAGGGTGCTGGCGGGAAAATAAAATGATAGGACCTCAAAACAGTCAAGTGAGAACAATAAGCAATCGTGATTACTCAAAAAAAAAAATCATTCTAAAAACATACGATTTGTTTTCGTTTTCTTTTTTAAATGAGCAGCATTGTCTCATTACTTACATGTAAAAATAATTTGTATTGAGCTGGTTTTGAAGTAAATTGGGCTTATTTTATTTTTATTTTTCAATTTTTTATTCAAACTCCAATTAAATGCATGTGTTTTCTCACATTTATGCTGTGTACTAGCCTTTAAACCAAAAATGTGGGTTGATTAAAGCTGTTTATTTATAATATAGGTGTTGATAGTAGCCGTACGTTTTCATAGTGTCGATATGGTGTAAGCATGGATTTAGCTGATTTTGAAGTTTAATGGGCTTTTGACAGCGGTTTATGATCTGATTGAGAGGGATTCCTTCCAAGTCGCTTTTTGGCTTGATAATATAGACAAGATAAAAAGCATCAAAGTATGGAAAAAAAACCTACTTTTGAAAATTTGTGGATTGAGTTGGTTTTGGTACCAAACGACTCATTTGGAAATTATATCATAAAAAAATAATAAACCTTGAGAACGAAAATCTGTCCCAATAAAGTCATTAATCCAAAGTATCCGACACGATTGCTCAAACTGAAATTCATTTTATAAAAATAAACATAACACATTTCTTTTGCATTTTCATATTTCTCTTAAACTTGTAAAGTAACTTCAGTAAGTTCAGCCTATTTTTTTGGGCATGGTGATTTGCTTGAATGCTACGCAGATAACATAAAGAATGTCTTGCACACAGCTTGAGAAATAGTACTCCGTAATCTCTTTTTACTTCCTTTTACAAAAAAGGAAGCATTGTATTCGCGAAAAAATTTTCACTCAAAAATCGACCTCAATTTCTATTTTGCTCACCCCCCGAATGAATGTTGAGTTTTTTTTTCTCGACCCGACCACACGTGCATATATACCTAAGAACGTATAGACGCCCGAAATATCCATTTTGACGATTCCCGAGTTAATTACAATGAGTTTTCTCGTAACTTCTGCACGTGCGTATGTATGTCGCATAACTCAAAAACGGTATGTCCTAGAAAGTTGAAATTTGGTACGTAGACTCCTAGTGGGGTCTAGTTGCGCACCTCTCCTTTTGGTTGCGATCGGGTGTTTCTAAAGGGGTCTTTTGCACCTTTTTGAGGGGAAATCATTGTTAATTTCGACGCAAACTCAAGTGGTGTTATAATTTGGCGGACACGGCGATATATCGCCAGTCTTTTGGTCGCCAAGTTTTGTTGCCAACTTGGCGACAAATTTGGCGATTTTTTTTAAAAATCTTGTTTCAATTTGGCAACGGTTGGTGATATTTATAGAGTTAACTATTGAATCCCATTAAAATTGCCAATAATGGATAAATAACATTAAATTGGTGTAAAAGGAAGTCATGTGATGCGCACAAAAGCTCGTTTACTTTTAGATTTCGAATCATGAATTCTGCTGTATGCAATCAGGGCTGTTGTTTAAAAAAAACACATTTGGGGAGATTCCACCTTGGGGTTTCGGGGAACTCGCTACTAGAAAAGGTGGCTTGAAACCAATTGACGTTACATTTGCATAATTTTTAGAATAAAACCACATATTTTGGTGGATTGCGTTCCTCCCCCCCCCCCCAAAAAAAAAAAAACTGCAGCCCCCCCCCCCACTCTATGTATTACATAAACCAGAACATATGATTCTAAATCATTCATTGTTTCAAACGGAAAAATTCTTGTTCATTTATCGATTCAAAATCTTTACAAGAACCATTTTAGTCCCACATAAGGTAATAAATGTTACTACCGTCCATGGGAGACTTTTTTACCTCTGATGAGTTGATAAGTTGAGATCTTCGTACGGCTGAGGGAAGTGTACTTACTACATCATCTATTAACATAAATTTTTAAACGCTTACCCTCATTCCCTCCCCCCCCCCCTCCTTCTCCTCCGAAAAAAAATGTTACAAACCTTTTTACTAGCTTCTTCTAATCTCTTTCAACTCAACATTTTATTAAAGTTATCTCAAATCTAAAGAAATGCTATAACAAATCTCCAGCAGATAAAAGTGCATCTGGTATGAGTTAGTTTTAGAGTAGTAGTTAGTAGTAGTTAGTTCGTCACAATCGAAAAGGAAAATGAAACGCATCATAATGAAAATATTATTGTACCACTACTTTATAAGTAACATATGAGAGCAACATGATATCCATTTCTTTAGATGAACATAGGTTGTTAACTCAAATCACTGTTTAACTGTAACTGAATCTAATCTTAATCGAACGCTACCACAGAAAGCTGTAGTTAAGCATAAAAATTGCTCTTTGTATTAAATAGCGTGTCGTTTGACAATGCGCGGGAGTGCTATGAATTGATAACTGCTTGGACATCATCCAGTTTGAACGAATGCAAAAGGAAAGTCCCTTCATATCAAGGAAATAGCAATTTCAATCTTCAATAAAGTTTAAAGGAAAAAAAGGAAAAAAGCATCTTGATCCGATATTCCGGTCACCTCATTCCTTCTTTGAAAAAGAAAAATGCCTCCAGATAATAGCGATCCAAGAAGAACCCAGATGTGCACGGTATTTGAAATGGAGAGCGGACCTTAAGGCCCCCAGAAAGCTGGGTAAGGGCCAAAAAGAAAGAAAACTTACAAGACGTTATTTATTTGGTCTCGGCTATGACATTGGCTTACAAATATTTTCAGCATATAGTCACATAACTACTTTATGATCCGATACGAATTTTAGGATGTTATACAAGTGTTGTTGTTCTCAGATTGATAAAAGAAAGAAAAAAACGAGTCAACTTTTATTTTTGACAACTGAATACTAGTGGAATTTCGTCTATATTTATTAGGGTATTTCATCACTTACCAAGCATTAACAATGTAAAAAATACGTCGAAGTGTGAAAAAAACCCAACACTTGAAGAGGCTTAGTCAAATTTATGAAATAATCTTTCTTAAACCTAGTTTTGTAAAGTAGGAGAAGCTGGAGACGATTGAACAATTTTCGACAAAATCGCATTCTGTGTTTCTTGACTGAATGGAATTTCTTACTCAAGACTTATAGGAGCATTCGAAGAACATAATGTACCAAATTTCGTTTTTTTAACACTAGGGATCCAATCCTATCATTGGAAAAGTATATAAATAAGCAGCATATATGAGGTGTTCATCTTCTATCAAGGTAGCCACAAAAACTTTTGCTGCGTTTGTGCTTATGATAAGTAATGCTCACTTCAGAAATACTCATGCAGTTGGTTATTATTATATTGTATTCTTCAAGCTAAGTCATTCCAAACTGTCTTTAAGTGAGAAAATTCTACAGAAACATTCTAGCTGATGATAATAATGCTGAAAATCTGTAGAAATCTAGCCAAGAAAAGGGGAAACGGTAAGTCGTAAAGGTTTCCAGCGCGCTTGCATTGGCTTTTTAAGAAATATTTGAATATATACTAATGACTGAAATAACACTTTAATTGTTTTTCCAGAAATAAATATCATACACTAATTATTATATTTCGTGAAACGTTTTAACCAAACCCGTTGACGGAACTTATAATACGATGGCAAACTTTCAAAGCTGAAGCACGTTTTCAATGTAAAACGTAGTTAATCTGCTAAGCATGACTTAATCACGAATGTTTTGTATATGTTACTTCAGATATTTTCGAAAATGCTTATGTCATTATCATACCACAACCATCATAATGAACACTGGGTATACTTCTAAAAACTATCAAAATTAAAATAAGTTTTTGAAATAAAATAAAATATAATGTAACACGGCGAAGGAGAGTAACTACAAATGATTGTAATATAATTTTTCAAAATCACTGTAAGATGTGTGGGCACTGGCAGCCAATTTTTTTAAAAATGAAAACTAAATAAATTAATTAATAAACAATGCAAGTAAGTAATGGCCTTTTAAAAAAAGTCAAAAGCTTTCTAACCCCTTAATTTTTTTCATTAAATTTCAAATGTCCGTAATATGTGCTAGCTATTAGCGTTTTTCCGGTGGAACATTGAAACGATAAAAGTAAGTATCTTTAGAATATGTTATACAAACTAATTTTTCTCAAAAAAAAAAAAAAACACTTAGTGGAGGCAGAAATAACAATTACTTCTAACAAACAAATTGAAAAAAAAAATGCATCATACCATATGAGGCAGTGAGAACCAAAGGGATACAAGTGGCAAAATTAACAATGTGGAGATAACCAGTACCAAATGGTAGACGAACCTCTCCTCTGTCTTGGGGCAAGAGATAGTACTAGTAGCCTGGTGGATTCTGTTATACAGCATAATTTAGAAAAACTTTTTAATGAAAGCCTACCTAGGACCTTATCTTTAAAAGCGTTTTACTCAAAACTTTGAAATGTCTTCTTACATCTATTTGCTTCTCACTGCCTCATATCACACTTGAAATATTATTAGTGATTTTAGAACCTTTGACATTTTGACAATAATCTATTGTAAGAAAATGAGAAGAATAAAAAACGCCCATGCATGTTTGGATTTCGGGCATTTGCCCCAACTTTTTAATGCCTAGGCATTTTACATCACTGGGTCAGATTGTTATTCTGGGTTTAAATTGTCACTAGAAACACTGTTAGGCTAGATTTTTTTTCTCTTCTGTTGGTAGAAAAATTTCAGTCTTCACTATCACAGGGTAAAACTCTATTTCTCACTTCCTTTTATTTTTCTTTGTGAAAAGATTTCGAACCGAATGACAAAGAGCATTTTCATTTTACATAACATTAGTTGAATTTACACGCATCAGCTATCACCAACCAGTTTTTAAAAAATTCAAAGGCAAAAAAAAACTTAAGAAAGCTGAATAGTTTGTGGTATTAAGGTCAAATTAACCAACTTGTACGGAGAATGCGGAACCTCAAATCCCCCTCACCCTCCGGCCACACAGACAAAAAACTTTTACCTAAAATAAAAATTTACTATTAGAATTCGGACAGGAATTTAAAGGTATCCAATTAATAAAAAAGAAGTGATGAAGAAAATTTTGTCTTTCGTATTAACTAAAGGGTGTCCAAAAATTAACGCAAGATTTGATTTTGTTGCCATTTGTGCAAAATAGTGTTGGCATCTCTGAAAAAAAAAAATTGATAGCTGAGAGGGTTCAAAAAAATGGAGCGTTATACGATACAATAACGCGCTTTCATTATTGAACAATTGTTTCAAAAATAATGAAAGTTGAGGCTGGTCAAGCAGTTACTGTTATTGACGCTCGGTATCGCAACACGGTAATGCACGGGTGGTTGTGGGCTTGTTGACATAGACCTTTGAATTCAAATAACCCCATAAGAAGAAATTTAATAATGTTAAATCACACGATCTAGGGTGGCAATTCTGATCACCGAAATGAGAGAGAACGTAACTAGGAAATGCCTTATGCAGTAATTGAAATGCTCTCTAGCTGTATGGTACAATAAAACCCCATTTTTACTAACCCTAAACTCTCAACTGTCAAATTGTTCTTTTTTCATGGCTGCCAACAATTTATGGAAAAATGGTGGCAAATTCAAATCTTGCGTTAATTTTGGGACACCCTTTATAAGTTAGCAGAATACAGTAAAATGAGAATGCGTGAAATAAATGTAAGCAATTTTCTTCTAAGATTTCCTTTTTTTTAAATCGTATGCGGCTTGTGTGAATCTTATCCCGTCCTGCTCATGCCTGGATCGAACAAAGATGTGATTCATTTTAAGGAAAAACAATTTATGTTACGAAATAATTATTTACACAGATTTAATCGTAGAAACTTCTGTATACATAATGCACAACCAAGACCGGTCTTCATCCTAGCTGCCAAGACTTGCGGGCCGAATTGATACAATTACCATATAAAACCGAGCCTGCAATAGACGTGGAATATAGAAATAACCGCAATTCATCATCAACATTTTGGTTGTTATAAATTTCAATGTCATGGGTAATATTTTTTCTTTCCTTTCAAACTTTTCGCCGGAGCTTTCTTCCGTTATTTTGTCAAGTCATTTTTTTCCTTTTTGAACCCTCTTCTTCTTTCCGCTTATATTCTTCTTCACTTCCTTTTGTTTTTCTTAAATCTTCACTTCTTTTTATTTTTTTTATCATCCTTTGTGTTAGCTTTCTTTTTGCGTCAACTTTGCGTCGTGTGATAATGTCGATAACGTCGTGTAATAATGATTTGTGCATGACGCGGGTGTGACGCAATCACACCCGCAACACATACAAATCATTATTTTTGAAGTACATTTATTTACAATATTGATACTTCATAGTATGATACATAATGGTTTCTTTATTCAAATGAATAAAAATTAAATGTCAAAGTTTAAAACTCCGAAAGGAAGTGCAAATAAATACACAAAAATGGCACACCCTTGCAAATGGGGTTGAGCAAACTACATACACGATCTTTGAGACTATGAAAATAACAGAATCATAGTTGAGAATGCTCAACTTCTTTCGAAAGGAAATTACCAAACACTTTCAAAGAGCACGTTAAGTTTACAACCGAAAGATCCCACTTCTAAAGTTTTCTTTACGGCAAATATTCTAACGGCTTTCCGGACCTAATAAAATAAGGTTATCCCGCTCTGCCGAAGTACAAACTGGAAAATATTGAAGTGCTTTGTTTTAAGATTTTCATTGCCATTAACCATTTCGTAAAGAGAAGAACTTAGCTCGAAGTTTAAGGTACTACTTAAGGTACACATTTTAGAGATGCTGTCCCCCTCGACTATCTTCAAACTGTCTGAAAATAGGTTCGTAGTCTCAAGTGGATTTGGAATTAAGGTCTGCAAGTTTTAACTATCAAGTAGTAAGAGTGTGGCAGCTTTAGGTCCGAGGAGGGCAATTGTATCCGCCGTTCTCCAGGGGTGCCTAACCCCCTAAGAGCAAGGGCGCACCCCCCAATATCGCGAAGACCCCGCCCCTAAAAAAAAAGGAAAAATAACCCCCCTAAAAATGTCAATGCTGCAGTCTGCGGCATGACTCTCCCCCTCCCCCCTTAAGTGGCCGACTGCGTATCCGAAATACAAAACTTCGAATATGTCAATATGTTACTTGAAAAATGTTATGCATCATGGAGGTTCAAAATTTGTTTTTCTTGCATTGTTTCTTTTTAAGTAGGTAAAAAGAAAAAAAAATATCGCCGCAATGTTTGATCTCCTACAGTTTTGTTTTTAACGAGGTCCAATTATGTCCAGAAAATCGTCGCTCTAAATTTTGCATTAACTTAGGTACAGGAAAGCAGGACAAAACCATGTGCCAAAATTGTCTTAGACACTTTAATCTCCCCTTCCCTGACACTCGACATGGCCTTCCACATGCTAAATATTAAGATTAGTGATCACCACTCGTCACGTGACGACTGAATGTAATAAAAGGTGAAGAATGAAAGTGTTTTCATTGTTTTGGACTAGTGTTGTTGAGTCCACTAATCCAAAACAATGAACATTAAGTGAAATTATGAAGTGAAAAAGGGGGCGCTTGAAACGAGCGCGAGCACTGATACCACTGGTCTATTGTACTGTAAAAAACAATGAGTACAGTTCATTGTTTTGGACTAGCGAACCTAAGTAGCCACAGGAGACTGTGGGGCAAAGTGAAATAGCTAAGATAATTTACCTTTTTCAAAATGAACAGATTGGAAATTTGTTTTGAAAATTACAGTGCATAAAGAAAGAACAATGCATTTTATAATAAAACTCGATCGAATCACAGGTCAGAGTTTTCGAAATAGAAATCGAAGCTCCAAGGCTCAAGGACGAGAAAATCCAGGTTGTCCAAAAAAATTTATCATATTTGCCTGAGGAAACTAGATCACTTCCTTATGAAAATATCGGATGAGACATTTAAAAGATGTAGGAACTTAAGATACAAAAATCAATCTTTGCCTACAGTCAAGCACTCCAATAAAGTGAAAAAGAAATGCGGGTCCCAGAAAAAGAGGAAAATTGTATTAAAAAAAAGGTTTTCCGAGCTCCATTTTCGTAAGCGCAGAGCCGATAGAGGCAACAAAAGGAGAAAGCATCCATTCTCCAAAATAGATCTTTTCGATAGAGGGCCTATTTTACAAACCCTCTGGATTCATCATTCACTTTTGAAAAGACAAGACTCTTAGAAGCTGGGGATAAAAGAAACTGAAGATGATAACCACGGCTGATTCGGGAGACGTTGCTAAATATGAAACGAGTCACTGAGCTTCGATCAAAATGGGATCCTATTTATGGAAAACTTTCTCGTCAGACTCCCCGAATGGTCATTCGATACTAAAAAAGCGGGACTCAATCATACTATGGATACTGAGTAAGTATCAATACGGCCGATTCTGAGTACTTGATAGGAGACACTGGGGACAGTCCCATTTTTTGTTGGAACTTATAACTTTTATTTGAATCAATAGAACTATACGATCTCACGTTACATATTTAGAACCGATTTTAGTCCATCAAAATGCTACGCCGTTTTTTTAAACTTATTTAGTATAAAAAAATATTTCTTTGTTCAACCAGTTAGGTAAAATGATTGCGCTTTTTTCACACCAGGAGACTTGAAAGGGGGGGGAGCCCTTATATACAAGTCAAACATGCATTATTGCGTCACGGTTTTTTTTCTCATAAAAAATATCATGTCAAATGAAAACAAGGAAACAAAACGAAAACAATATCTAATTAAACTAATACTTAACAAACTAAATCAGCTGTATACTAGGAAATAACACTAAATAACACCAATAAAGAAAATCATACTTTTTCATTAGTCTAGATAAATTATTCAATGAAACCTAAGTAATAAATATTAAAATTATATTTAAACGGCAACTGAAACTTCATTGTGCAATGTGCATTGAAAAAGAGTAAGTTGAGTTCTACATTTGTATTTTGTACATAAATAAATAATTTGTAAATAAAATGTTCCTTCCCTCTTTTTTACTTTTTCATTACAAATAATTTTTGTTTAAGAAAATTTCGCTACCCATGTATATAAACTACTCTGTCCTTTCGCATGTGTTACTGTCGAACTTGATATTTAGGGGTGAAATCGGTAGGTTTACTACATGAGCCAAAAAACAAAAGCGGTTATTTTATTTATTCATTCGCTTCATTAAAAAAGTTCATCTTTTTATATGTTTATTTCATGAAACTTTTAAATTGACTCTCATTTTTCAAAAATTGTTAGTGAGTCAGCCTGATTCTTTTTTTTATTTATTTATTTATTTTAAGTATAGGTAAGTACTGACATTACATCAAACTCACGTTATCCAAAATCTAATGGGTAGGAAGTATGCTATCCAAATACCGACGTTCATTTTAAATTTGATCGATCGCTGCTAGTAAACTGTAGAAACAGTCAATTGTCTTCTCTATCCCTGCGGTCTTTTTGGACAACCCAATAAGAGATTCATTCCAATTCCGATACATCCTACTCACAGATTGCCTCGTGGCTCTAAGATTAATAATCTACAGAAACAAACAGAGAACCAGCGACTGCTCAAGTATATATCTTGTACGAGTCTAAATTTAGACGAGCAGCAATATTGGTGTTCATGTTTGGTATTTCATGTTTATTTTACAAATTTATTATATTAGTACTTAATGATATTGCTCTATCACGCATGTGCCTAATCTTTTTAAGTTATCTCATTAAAATATCTTGACTATCACAGAAGAATAAATTTTAACAAAATTTGCGCTGAGTTAGTTTTTTGAGTTGATTTAGAGCAAAATGGGAAATTGAAAGATTCGTTTCAGTCACTTGAGCGGTGCGTGTGCCAAACCTAAAGAATCAAAAAGTTTTCCCGATAAATAAATTGATTTCAATAATTGTGAGATCATCCATAAAAGTTGCTTTTGTGCACTAAGTAATTGTGAGATCATTCTTTCTATTCCGTGTCATGAAATGATGTTGTAACTGTTTATAGTACTTTCAAACGCAAGAAATATGCTTTTAAAGACCAAATCAGTTCAAAGCATGTACTTAAAAATAGTTTTTCTATTGTCAGTATTAAAAAAGTATATTAAAATAAGGCGAAAATAGTCTCTATTTTGTGGGGACGGTTCCAATTTATAAACCATTGTCCCCACGTTTTGAAACTGAGAATGAAGAAAACATTTTCTGAGCATTATCACCATTTTTTTTTAATTTCGAAACATTGCATCTTAACTATTGTTAAAAATATTTGAGCATTCAAATAAATTAAATGAAATATTGATACAATTATTTGCTTCTCTTTTATTCTTTCACATCCGTCAAACCTGTTTGAATTTGTATTAGTACTTTTTAAAACATGAAAAAGGAGTATCTAGAAATGTTATTTGAAAATAAAACATACATATAACACATATTTGACTTTATTCATACAATCGCAGCAGAAACCCGTTTTACTTCAAAACTATCTTAATCTAAAGTTTTATCCATAATGCCAGTGTAAAAACATTCGGTATATAAACAATAAAAACATTTTTACAATAGATTGATTAATCAACTTCGAATTTTGATTTTAAAGGCATAAAAGTAAGATACCACATGCATTTAATTGGAATTTGAATGGAAAATTTAAAAATAAAATGAGGCGATTGACTTCCAAACCAGCTCAATCCAAATTGCTTTTATCTGTGAATAACGTACGGCACAATGCTGTGCATTTAAATAAGAAAACAAAAAGTAGGCAGCGAGTGAACCTTATTTTGTCTCTCCTTGTCATTTTTTTAAAAAAAATGGATTGAGTTTGTTTCTGGGGAAAGGGTCATAACCCAACTCCTGATGCAATAAAACTATTAACATTACTTAAAACATTGATATGTGTGCATGTACGCATGCCTGTATTCTAAGCTCCACACCCATCCCCCTTTCTTGTAAAATGTCTCACTATGCCACTGTTTCCAGGACGTATCCAATGGGGGAGGGGGATTTGATGATATATCCCCAAAACTAGGAAATTTTCCTGTTTAGGACATAGAAAAGGACTAAAACTAACCATATTCCCCTCCAAAAAAAAATTTTGGCTACTATTTGCTATCCTGCATGAGCCAGCTCATGACAACTTCTGTATCCACTTCTCATTTCCAAAGTGGGGATGCTACCCGGATTCACCCCCCCCCCCCTTTGCATTTAGAACATTGCATCGCCTCACTACAAATACAATTTAATTTTTCTAACTTATTTTTAAACAATGATAAAACATTCTACTTAAACTGTTAAACGACACTTATTTCGAAAAATTGCAATCCGTTTTCAAAATGACTGATTAGTATGTCTGTTTCTTCACCGACATTCGATTGCATCACTTGATAAATAAACCACTTTCTCTCAAACAACAAGCACCTTTTCATCTTTTTCAATAATTACGTTTGTAGCATGATTTAATTTATCAAAATGCCCTAACCACCAACGCATATCTCTGTAAAATTTAATCTTTTAAAAGCGCTGAAAGGTAAGTTAGTGATGAAAAAACCCTTCAAGACACCGTAATGTCGTTTTCTGTGAAAGTCGAGTACATTTCTCCGTTTTCGTTACGAAAATCGATAGCTGCGATCGAGCCACGATGCGATATTTTTTTGAAAGATTTATCTCGGGATGGTTCATATATTTAAAATTTAAACAGGCACGTTTGAATGAAATGGTTGACTTTACTTCATTAAAGAGCTTCGACCATTTTAAGGTATTGACCTTAATTATCTCTTTCTGTTTTATTCTTACAGCCAGTTCATTTATGAAGAAAGATTTCGCACGAGTTAAAAGCGAAATTAGTATAGCAAACGATAAACATCATCGAAAAAGGGAATGCGATGTGAAGTGAAATAGCGGGGCAAAGTGAAATTGTGAAATATTTTACTCCGTTTGTTGTTGATCTAAAAGTCTAAAAAAATATCAGCCAAGAAGATCCAGGTACCTGACAATGCAAGGCATTTTCAAAATTTGATACTGATATTATAAAATTGTGTGGTACAGTCGAACCTCGTTAACTCAAAATCGCTTTAGGTGAAATTTTGCTTAACATGAGATACTCGTTTGGTCCAGTGCCTGTAGTTTAACAAAATCAGTTAATAACACTGTATGACAAAATTTTATTTATTTTTTTTTTTACTTTTTTTTTTATAAAGTATTAAGTTAAATAGATGAGTTGTGTCAAGTTGAGCATGATAAACATAAACACATAAACTAAATTCCAGTAACACGTACCATTTAAAAGCAATGATAAATTTAATTTCCATAAAGGGCTAAAAACCGAAAATTATCAAATCAAAGCTATTTTTGCAATGCACAGTGTATAATTATACTGTTTTACTTAAATTATTAAAAAAAATACTTCAGTCAATGTCGATTGATCCCATATTTGCTTTTCTAGTGTGCAACATCGCTGAGAAAAAACAATATCGAGGATTTCATATGGACTAACATTGATTAAATACTGTTTATATATCTAGGTTGAGTAAGACTACATCACTCTGAAACATAAGAAAGTAAATAAGTAAAATTATTAAATATTTTTTACAAGATTTCGACATTTCAACCATAGCTGTAGTTATTTGTTTGTTAGAAATCAAGCCTTATATGTTCTTCCTGTGTTTACGAAAAGCCGAGTAAAAAGTATTTAATAATTTTATAAAAGTATTTAAAAAAAACTATTACACATTTTACATGATTTCGACATTGTAACCACAGCTGTGGTTATCTGTATGGTCGAGTAGAAACCCTTTGTGTTAAGTTTGTATGTGTGAATGTCTGTTCAAGACATTCCTTACATAACTTTCTTCAACAAATCTAAGGCGGATTCCTGTGCAATCTAATTAACAAATATTCCGTCTTCTTAGCTTGGAGGATTTACACTCCACTGAATCAAAGCCCCTTCGAATAACGCTATTACACATACAGCTAATGGCATTAGTGATACCTCAGTTGATCTCTCTCTCAGCGACTCATTTAAATTTCTTCCAAAAGTTTCTTTTGTGTTTTAAAGTCAATTTTTAATGTTATCTTGTGAAAAATCAAAGCCTTATAAATACTGGTTTTAACTTGTTTCGCAGTACGTGCTTCCGAATTTTTAATCCTAATTTTAAACAGAAACGTATTTAAAAAACATATTTTGGAGCTTTTTTTTTTTTGTTGTTGTTCCCCTCCAACTCTTAGGTAGTCTTGAAAGAGTTACCACGTGTTTTTTAAACTGCTTGTATTTACTGAAGTTGCGTCTTTCTGTATTAATTTTATAGCAATTAACCAAGAGAGATTTTTTAAAGCGCTTATTGTAACTGAAAACTAAAGAACCACTTTCTTATCATTTAATCCATCGTTCCCAGGAAGGGATTCTTTTTATTTTGAAAGAGAGAACCAAAACTTTTTTCTGATTCTTCATTTTGCTGTTGGTCTCCTAACTTAAATGTATGCATGATTTCATTTTTACTGGAAAGTGTCAGCCTATGCACTATTTACATAACAAAAGTTAGAGAACAATTGGTCCCTTATTTCTCGAGATTTTTTTTTAAAAAGTGAACTTTTGAAAGTGTTTGAATATTTTTGGTTACATAGTGTACATAATAAAACATTAATATATGCAGAAATGACATTGCGAAACATTGTAAAATGAAAGTATAAAGGGCAACTATGTCTGAATGCCTTCTTACCTCTACACTAAGTTATTCAGCGGCGCACACAGGAATTTCTCAAAGGGGGGGGGGCGGTCCACGATCGATGGTTCACCATTCTTATAACCTACTCCAACACGCATCCAAACATATTTTTTTGATTTCAACGATTGTTGGGAACAAAAAACTTTTTTTTTTTAATTATTGAGTTATTACTTAGCATTAGTTAAATTAAATAAATGTATGATTAACAAATACTCAATTAAAATACCGCCATCAGGAAGCACAAAAATGAATTTATTTAGTTTTCTCATAGTTAAAAATGAAAACAGCGAAGCAAACTCATCATTCTAAAACCACACCAAGGGCAAAACGAGACAGTTCAGATTGAAACAATGTATGTTCACATGCAGTTCGATTTTGTTGGGGAAGAAAAAAAGAAAATTAGTTTTTTTTTTTTTTTTTTTTTTCATTTTTTAAATCTGAAATTATTGCTACCTTTGCTTTACGTATTACATACATAGGATTATAGTCAACTGAAAAACTCAAGGGCCATGGGAGGGGTTCGGACCCCCTGGACCCTGTCCTTGTGTGCACCACTGAAGTTATTGTTTTAGCAATACAGTACAACATCGTTTATCAGGACTGAGACCGAAGGCATTCCGGATAAAGAAAATACGGAAAATGCGGGAAATAAGTGAAACACACCCCTTAAATAAGCAGCCTTATCTTTTGTTACAGCAAAAAACAATGCTTTATATGAAAATTGAAAGTGGTCGCTTTAAAACACTTTATCATTAATAGTTCAGTTGCATTGGTGTTGGATTCCAAAAACGTCATGTTTTTACATTACTATAATTTACTGTATGCAGTCAAAAGTAGCTACATTTAATCAAAATAAAAACAAATAGTCGGTATATTTATAGTCCCGTTCTTGCTATCATAATTTAAAATCATTATTTAAGTGAATTGTATACATACATATTAAACCCTACAAATTTCTCCCAATAAAACGGAGATCCGGATAAACGAGGTTCTACTGTACTTGGTTTTTCGATTTTTACTTTTAAAGTGCATTTTTTACAAACCAAAAGCTCTGGATAATAATTTGCCTATGATGCATACTGATTTGTGAAATGCCTTCTTTTTTTCAATCGAAGAAAAAAAATGACATTCTACGGTTCGCGGAACATTCGCATTGATCAATGATCAACTAGGATTTTAAACTTTTGAATTAAAAAGTATTTTATTTATTACATTTTTTCGTGCAGGAAACGTCATTACCATTGCTCCTTCTGAACAATCTGAAGTTTTGCTGGCCACTCTTAAACCTCAGTCTTTCGTTAACCCCAAATGTTGACACATGGATGACTTTAGTTATCGTTAACATAATTGATAACGATATCAATGAAATATATTGCGATGAAAATGAATGATAAATTAAAAACAAAACTCTTGCAGAATAAATGAAGCAACATAAAGTTCAAGATCGGGAAAATTTTCTGGTCACCAGTGGCGAACATAAACAACTACTTGCCATTCCTTGTTTTCATTAGTCGAAACATCTTTTTTTTCCCTAGTCGCCACTTAGTAAATAAAAAAGGAGTAACTAAAGAAATATTGGCTTTCAAATTGATTTGAAAACATAAATATTATCAGTTTAAATAAAAGTCAATGTAACTAATTAGTTAATATAACTAATGAATTGCATTATCATTATGATCAAGTAATATTTATGGACAGGAAATTATTTTAAGTTTAAAAGGTCTGTTTTCTAGCAACTGAAACTTGTTATTCACTTTCATGAAAATTTTACTCATCCATAGTTAAAATAAGGCACAAAAAATCTAAACCGTTAAATTCAAAAGAAAAGACTAATGACAATACAGTTGGGGTTGGGAGATTGGCGACCGGATGACGAATGATACAAATCTTTTTAGTCACCACTTTTTTTAGTTAGTCGCCATGTGGCGTCTAATCTTTTATTTATCTTTTAAGCAACCCGTCATCGATGAAAAACAAGTTCCGATGTATGAAACGAAAGTAATTACGATGTCAGGACAGATTATAGGACTTATTAGAGAAAACTTTACACGGCGTCTTACTTCATTAAAATAAACTGAGTTAAAAAGAAAAAATAAACCCCTGATTTCTATCGAACAGACAACTAAAACAACTTTAGATGCAGATCGAAACGCAATCACTACTCATTCAACATCATCAAGATTCTTTTTTAATTGAAATCCTTTTTTCTATACATTCATAATCGAGATATCGTTTTCGTGTTTGGAAGCCATAGCTTTTGTTCGACTACAAAATAAGATGCTAATGCTGCTTCGAAAAAATTCCATTTTCAGTTTTCTTTCTTACCGTCTTTTTACGTCACTTTTTTTAAAAGAGATTTCTATTTGACAAACTAGCACATATGGAGAAAAGCCTTTTCTGAGCTGAAAAATCCAATTTGAATACTAAGCGCGTCTTCGAACATGAATTGTTTCGAAATTCTTTGCATCGTATCGTAAGTTCATTTTCGATTTTCGCCTCTAGACATCGAACAAGTAAAAGTAAAGTTGACTGAAATAAACTTAAAGCTTTATGCGATGAATGCATGTATAATTTAGTTTAAACCTGCAGCAAACTCCTCCATTAAAAAGCACCCAACTTTCATTATCATATTCGATGCGAGTTTCAATTTTTGTGATCCATTTTGAAATATTTGTTTCATCTATACATAGAAAATAATCAATTTATTCCTGATAACACAATAAGACGAAGAAATGCAAAAGTCAGCTTCTTTCTGAAAGTCCATTCAAAAGTTTTGAACGCTTTTCATGCTCAAATAAAATTTAAGAAGAAAAGAAATTTAGGTTACGTATTTTTTTATTAGGAAGACAACATAAAACAGTTTTATACAACAACATTTTAAACATTGAATAACTTACACATATCCAGAAGATTGCACAACAGCATTTCTTGGGAAATTTTACTGATTGCGTCTGTTTGCAAATGGCAACGCAATGCGAAAAAGCAACTACGAAAAAGCAATGTGCGTTTAATGGATCCATGAAATGTACTGGTAAATATCAAATGTTAAAACAACGAAACATTCAAGTCTTTGGACGAATACCACCTGAAATGTACGATGCTCTAGTAGGTGTAAAATTGAATTTCGGCTTAATATATTTTGGGTCCAACGAAAGAAACTTACGTAGAACTTTATAATAATCAAAGTTGTGTTGTAAGAAATTGTTTGATGCGCCCTGTACAATAAAAAAAAATAACAAGTACGCACCCCAATTTGCTATTCTTTATTTCAAACGTAAACTGCGTTTATTACTTTTGACACTCCTGCACTTTTACGTAGAAACATTCCTAACCTATGTTTAGAAATGATCGATTTTAATTCTATTCGAAAACCATTGATCGGCCCTAAGCATTCGTAGAGTCGGTTATTTGCAGATTCTCAAACTGCCCTATGCATTAGAAGAGTATTTCCCTTCCCACCTGCAACCTCCAAATGATCACGAAATAAATGACCAGTTGAATCCTCCTTCCTTTTCCGTGTGTGTGTGGTGTGTTATACATCATATATATATATTTTATTTCTCAAGGCACTTTTTTTGTGGGTACGCCCGTAACTTCTTAAACAATTCATTAAACTTCAAAAGTTAAGCATCATTTTAAGGACAAATAAACAAACAACTCACATTTTGACTGTTTTTCAAAAAATAGCACTTAAAAAAATTAATTAATTTTAAATTAAAAAAAGAACGGCCTTCAAAAACACCTAGGAACTACAAAGCAGAAAATAACTGATTACACTCGCATACTATTTCCTTCAAGCCTAGAAATGAAATACATTTTACAATTCTAGTACAAAAATCAACTAAACTAAACACTCAATTATAAAATAAACACTTATTTTAGTTACTGCACGGTAAACTACTTTAATACATTACTAATTATATACAATTTCTTAATTTTTGTTCACCTTTTAAAGTTGGTGCCTCCTATAAACTACCCAACCAAACTGACTATACATCGAATTCTAAGTTAAACACTAATTGAACTAAACACGAAATTAGTTTTTAAAACCTAACTTAGTCAGTTACGTTAGGTAGTAGTTTCAAACCATTCACATTTTGGCTCTTTTTCAAAAACCTACACTTAATCGGATTTTTGAATTTCCGTTAACTTCCATAATCTCAAAGCTTTGTATTTCTATCAAGATCAAAGGAAAGTTTTTTATATGTATTCCGTGCGACTATTTTAGAAAGGGCGCTATTTTTATTTTCTTTTTCAGTTCATTTCACATTTGAGAGTTTACTTTCAAAAAACTGCATTTGTAATGGTCTCAATCACGATCACATAATTGAACGATGGCCCCATACCTATACCACTTAATAAACTCAACCAGTACACCTAGAGCAAAATTATTTTTAAAAAAACTGCATACACCTCTTTCAAGAATACAGATTCAAATAATTTTTTTTTCATTTAAAAAGGTTATCCCGAAGACGCATATATGCATTGTTTTTTAAATTACTACTTGTGCCCAACGTTTATATGCTACCCTTTATTTCAGCACACAGATCAACTGAACGTTCTTCACCAACTAAGCTCTCTTAATAATACGAAATAGGGGATGCATTTCTCCATAACTAACGAGGGCATTTCTCTCCAAATGCTTGCTTTTTGTTTTCCCTGGAGTCGATTACAAAACATAATCTAATTTTGCAAAACTATTATTTATTTTGAAATACACGGCTGAGGCACAATTAATAGTAAGAGATGAAGGGTACTCGAATGCACAAACGTATTCACCTTTTCAGTTTAGTTCTCAACGATTGATCATAGTCTCTATTCTGTCCATCAGTTTTTATTGTTTGCCTCATTTCTTCAGACGCTCCTCATTAAGCAAAAGACTACAACGAAAACTAGCATTTAAAAAAAAATGCCTCATTGCGCTGAAAATGAGACTACCCAATTAGAAAGAGAACGTTGAGAACAAAAAGGAGCTTTTTTGTCCTCAATCGGCTTCACATCTTTCTCACTTGCTCTGCAATTACAATTAAAAAAAATGGATCGACTGTCATTAAATCTACAATGCCTTTTTCGAAGGTCATTCACAGAAACGGAATTTTTTCCCATTAATTGCACTCTATTTCAGATAAAATAGTGCCCTGTTTGCATCATTACTTAGCATTTATTTAGATTATGTGTAGGAGAAAAACTTACATATTGAAGAAACTACATGTTGAACGCTGAACAAAATGATAAACAATTTCGAAGATGTGACAGAGTAATAAGTTTTAAAACTTATTTGCACACTCAACTAAGTACAGAATTTACTCAAGAAATATTTTCACATTTATAAAAATTGCTAACATATTTAACATAATTGGGGAAAATATTTGAAAGTTAATCGCATTTCGGATTTTCTTTCCGTCAATGCCATTGCAGTGCTGTTGAGTTAAAGAAATAAAATCGATTTCTAACTCACTCTCTCGGTCTTCTCTTGTTTATTTATTTAAAAAAAAAGGGTAGCTTAAACAGAGTCGACCATTTTTTTACTTCTTCCAAAAAATTGTTACGTATCGATATAATGACGTTTACTTTTTTTTTTTTTTTTTTAACAATAATGATTTAAATCGTTATGTTGAAGTAGATGCTACTAGTCATGTGTGAAGATTTCAAAAGCTGTTCTAATTGGTATAAGAATGTTTGTACCGATCACTTTTTCATATGATTGAAATTAAACAAACAACGTAAATAAAACACTAATTATCAAGAAAATACAGCATATATAGCTATTTCAAGGCTGTACATAGGAGTCTCTTCATCAGTGCATTTAATTTATAACTCAACCCATTTGGCCATTTAGTACGAGGGCTGTTCAATAAGTAATAAGAGTAAATTTATTAAAAAAAAAAAAAAAAAAAAAACAGAACAACTTCAATCGTCATAATTTACATGTTTTTTTTTAGACTAACTTCTGCTTTATTAAATGCATTTATTCCAAAGTTCTGTCCACTCCTTAAAAACTTGTGAACGTTACGTTTGTGAAAGCTATTTCAAAGCCGCCTCCACAGAGTTTAGACATGTTTTGCTGCTTTTAATATGTTTGCCTCGTAATTGTTTCTTAAGTTGAGAAAACAGCCAGAACCACTGATGTAAAATATTTCTGAGATTGCACTTGATAATTTACAGATAAGAATAAGTTAGACTGAGCTGATTTTGAAGTAAACCGACCATATTTTATTTTTATTTTTCCATTCAACTATTTCTCAAATAAAATTTTCGCAAATTGCCATGTACAAGCTCAACAATGAAATGCATGAGTTGAGAAAGTAATTTATGAATAGCATAAAAATGTTGTGGATGTTACCCCTACAGTGGGGATAATTATAGTAAAAGCGTGGATTGAATAGATTTTGAAGTAAAACGGACTTTAATTCGCGTTAACCTGATTGAGAGGGATTTGTTCCAAATTGCTTGATGGCATGATTGTATTTCGACAAATTATAACATTAAGGAGAAAAAAAATCATGGATTGAAGCTGGTGTTCATAATAAACGCCTTATTTGGGTTCGTTGCAATAAGTTGCGGTATTTCGATCTTTCGATGATTATTATGCATGCTTTGTCTTTTGATGATAATCAGCAACTAGCAATAAGTAGAGTAAAAAGGGGTAATTTTTTTGGTTTTGAAAAACACTGGGTGTGGGTATCTTTCCATCTTAGCATGATGACGAAAAACATTTGTTTGCCCAACAGTGATATAGCTACGTGAAATATCATTTAAACATAGTGAATTCGAATGCTTGTTCAGTCATCAAGGGATGTTAAATAAAATGGGGATTCCTTACACGGAAATGGAACATAACGAACATTGTCGTATTTAAACATTCCCCTCACGCTTTCAAACCCATTTTTTCTACATTGATAAAATTATTCTCCGGCAAAACTTTTCAATTTACTTGAATTCCTTTATCTTAATCAGTTTTTAAACTCGGAGAACTTCTGATCTTCTTATCTGTTTACTTTGTAGTCTTTTCGAAAAGTTGAAAAAAGTCATTGGAAGGCCGCGTTCAAAGAAGTTTTTAGAGCCCGAGGTGTTTAAATCCAACCTCAACAAAGGGTAGAATGGACGTAATCAGCATATTTGGCAATGGAAAGAAAACTTTCATTATTTCTTCCTACCTCGGGCTTTTTTGTTCGCTCCGGTAAATGAGCCGGAGCTCGTACAGAAAGACTTATCGCCGAGAAACTCGTTTTCACTCACTTTCGAGATTATTTTCGAAAGTTATCTCGGATGCTTTCCAAATAAGACGACAAAAGAAACGAAAGTGAAAAGTGTTCATTCCTGCGTACAAAATCCAAACTTTTAGGAGAATGTCTGTTAAAGTCTTAGCACGGGCGCAGCCGTGCGGGAACAACTAGTAATGTACAGTGCGGCTCGAAAGTGGACTTACCTTCAAACCTTTTATCATCAATATTATGTTAGTTATGGTTGAGTGTTTGTTATATATAATTACTTTGAAGTCTTAGCGTGATAAGCATTGACAGAGCACCATCCATATCGTAAAACAAGGGAATTCTGGGCGGTTATTCCAAGCTCATCAGCTTGCGAGATCGAAATTTTCGCTCACGTGATCAGTTGTGACGTAGTAGTCGCAAAGTAGCATTTTAATCTACTCGAATGTAGCTTGCGGCTAGGTTCGAGTAGATTAGAATACTACTTTGCGACATTTCTACGTCACAACAGATCACGTGAGCAAGAATCTAGATCTCGCAAGCTGACGAGCTTGGAATGACCGCCCACTGCTCTATGTACTCGCAGATTTTTGTAGAACATCGGGGACTCCGAAATTTTTAGCTGCAAAACACGTGTGAGAACATGGCGCGAAGCTCATATTACGACGCAGATGTTCCTCCGATAAATATGCTTCTTATAAGACTTCAAAGTAACGGAAGCGCCCAAGGCGCTACTAATCCTATGGCGCTACTCTATTATATAAGTCAGCAAGAAAGTCACCACTTAATCGGGTAACGGATAGAGCAACACCTCGTTTTGCGAATAAACCATTTCGAACCCAAAATTTCCCTATAAACACAATGTTAAAGTTCCTCAGATGAAAAGAATAATTTCCCAGCATCATGCAATAAGGTTTTCTTTAGCGTGTCCTTTTTTTTTCTTTACAAAAATTCAGATAAAGCAAAGAAGAAAAATTCTTAAATAAATCTGAGATCCGGTGCGCAAAATCGATCGATCAAATCTGAATCGACTAGCCGAGATGGGTGAATTTCTGGCTATGTGTACTCCAGCTGCGTCGAGTCACATTTATCCTTTTCGCTACCTATATTTTGTTGGATTTCACGAGTAGGTAGAAAACGTAACAATTCTTTAAGATAAAAGATAATATAAAACAGTTAAATTGCAAATTTAAAGGTAGGAATTTGAGCAATTTAGCTATGTTATATTATCTCTTACTTCTCAGCACAAAGGTATTATTTATTTCCAAATCTGATTAATGTTAGTTTCGCTTCTTGTATGCTCTCACTATGTGGTGAAATGTAAAAAAATATGACGGTGAAAAAAAATAGATGTATGTTCATGCAACACATTAAATGTGTTGGAATCAATATAAAGTAGTAACTCGCAAACGATATCAACATTTCTTTCTCCAGTCCTCAAAATACAGGGCGTCCGAAAAGTCCTTGAAACATATTAAAAACTCAGTGTATCGTCACAGAAAAAAAACTAATTCTTACTATAACTGATTTTTTTACGATGTCATAAAAAATTCTCGAACCAATCGCACCTTGGCACAAATCGCATATTGATACGACAATCTGCTGCTTTTCTGTGAATTTTTAAAACAAGTCACGGACTTTTCCGACACGCTGTATTATAAAAAACATGATGATGAATGTTATGAGTAACTATTGTTTTAATGATTAAGTTAAACCACACATATTAAAGTATCGAAATCTGCAAAAATTATTCTGTCTTGCTTGCGATTCTCTAGCGAGCCTTGCGCCACATGCATGAGTATTCGCTCTGAATAACGAAATTTGGTTGAGTACTTATTTTGACGCAAACTAAGTAACGCTCTAAGCAGTCCCCCTCCTCCTTTTTATGTTGTAATACAGTCGATTTATTTACTTAATGGTGCTTCTTACCAGTATGACACATTCTAAACAGTGAACTCCAACGTGTCCATTCTTAACGCTATCGTAACATTTGATAACTTGCATAAACATCACTAATTTGGCACTAGCAGGGGACCTCTCTGCTTAGGATTGACATCGTAGTTCCTCCCAAATCGTTGCCGCGTCAAAATTCCGCAAATGGAGATGGTTTGAGGGAGGAAGTATGACGTCGATTCGAAGCGGGATACTACCGATTTTTTCTAGAATGTGGCCCAAAGTTTTCTCGAAAAATCAAAATCAAGTGAGGATTCGACCGCCCTTACCAGGGAACCACACGAATAGTGTAATGAAACATTTTTGACCCCAAAACTATTTGCCTACGTCACACCGTTATCGAGATATAAGGTCTTAAACTCTGCCGAAACTTTAGGAAAAGCGTTAAAATTAAAGACTTGGCCAGAAATTGAAGATACCAATTTCTCGTCGACGATTTCCCCGTCTGCATGTGTTAGGACATCCATCTGCAAAACATAAGACAAATGCCCTCCACTACTCACCAAAGTTCGCTAAATTTGGTGAATTTCCTTAAAATTTTGGCAGATTTTAAGATATCATATTATGATAACGAGGATACGAAGGCAAATATTTTATGCGTGCAAAAACATGATTTACTATGCTTTTTTGATTTCTACATATTTGCATTTTTTTTTTTCATTATTACATTACCGTATGGGTTCCTCGTTGGAAATGAAAAGATCAACTTCCTCATATGTCAGGATACACATGCGAGCTTTTTTTCCCGACCAGCAGAGATATTTCCCGGCTTATGTGGTCACACCCACCTTGGGTAAATGGGCGTGAGGAACATAAAATATAAAGTTTCGAACTCCTTTTCCAAATATACATAACAATTTTAAGGGCGTACCTTGAGAATGCTTGTTATTTCTGACATTCAAACATCCGTAGAAACATACTGAACTTGCAGACGTGTTAGACCAACTTGGCCGTCTTAGAGCCTTCTATCGAGAGTATGTATTAAAGGGAAGCCCTGGAAAAGAGGAAAAAAAAATAAGTTATCTACAACAACGACTTAATGATGACAAGAACAATTTTTAAATGTTTCAACACCAGAAAATCACATGGCGTACGTCATGCTATTTTTAGTTCATTTACGGAAAATATTCAGCCGCTCAAACTTTCGAAATCAATCTTGTCTTTTACTCATTAATTTTATTTGTATATGCCTATTCATGTTTTATGACTTGCAGTCATCTGTGTCATTTTGTGTTCCTTAGTAGCAGGACACACGACGCAATGCAATATCCTGTTCCAAGGGTATTTCGTGTAATAATAAAAACAAATCTCTATTTAGAATAACGACAACTGTTCCTCAAAACGCCTGTTACACAATGAAAATTGCCCTCTACCAGGAAAAAAATCATTAAGGGGGTCCGGGACACAAAAATCGTCAAATTTTGCAATTTTTTTTTTTTTTTTTTAATCATTTTAAAAATTACTCCTTTTTTTCTGCTTAAAAGGACGTTTGAATCGTGTTTCTATCTTTATTAGAACGAAAGATATAATTCTTTTGTTGCCCGCACCTAACTAATGTGTATTTAACTTTAAAACATTAAACGCGTTTTTCTCCATGATTCAATTTTCCCTGATTTCTTGCATTTAAACTCTTATGAGTCAGGAACCAATGAAGATAAAGTAATGAAATTTGGAGCATGTCTTTTTCAAACAGCTTACTTTAATTTTTATTCGGCGATTTTGAAAAAAAAACCGTTTACTGCAAAAAATATGATTTTTTTTTAAAAAAAGTATCTTTGAATTTTTCGAAATTTTTCTTCAATTTTTTTTTAATCAATATTTTTAAAATCACCGAATAAAAATTAAAGCTTAGATATTTGTGCATACTTTTTTGGAAAAAAAAAATTGAAAATTGACCAACAATATTTTGAGTTATAGCAATTTAAAGCAATTCCATTTAAAAAAAACTAAATTGGAATAAAAAAATTTTTTTCATATTTATATTGTGATATTGCTTATTAATTTGATGGTGAATCAGTGTAAAAAAATTCAAAACTCTAAAATACACAATAAATAAAATTTCAAAATGTGTCCCAGACCCCCTTAAAATAAGTATTACAATTCGACAAAAATGAAAATGCTCTTCTTCCCGCGAAGAAAAAAAGTATAATTAAAATACACTTCATAGTTCGAATGAACAAAATTCCATTTCCCGAAGAAAAAAAAAGTTTTATTTAAAATATATATCGTTGCCTCAGAGCAACTGTAAAACAGCTAATCCGAGAAATAACTTACTGTTGAGACGAAGATATACCAATTGCATCACATTATACAGTCGAACTTGCTTATAACGAGCGCGAAGGGACCACGGTACTCGTTATAACCGACTACTCGTAGAAAAACGAGTTTGAAAAAAATCTTCAAAATTCATGCACTTGCCATGCGTGTTTTTTTATTTATTTATTTATATTTTTTGTACAGTAGAAAAAAAAAGTTGATTAATTTGCATTGAACTGTGTTTTTCTTGGGATTTTGTTTGCAAGGAAAATTCATGGTCCTAAAAACATCTTCATTTCTATCCCCAGGCTTCGAAAAGTTTTAATTTCTTCTGTCTAACTAAAGGCATTAAGCATGTTGAAGATTGTCTAGCTTCAAATTCTTCCCATTTGTCGTCAACGTCTTTTTTTTTTTTTTTCTTTTTTTTTCTATCATCTACCTTAGCTTGAATTTGAACTAAAATATCCCGGGAAGTGATCCCCAGAAGCGATAACATTGTCATCAACTTTTATGTAATTTTCAATTGCTTCTCTACTCCTTAATATAAAAACAAAGGTCTTCATCACTTTTTCACAGGATATCCGAGTCATCACTAACTTACAGTAGATTTCGGAATGCTAAAGGAATTTTCCAAGAAATCAAGTCAATCTGCTCGCTTTAAGCGGGGTTTGCTCGTTAAAAGTGAGTTATGCTTCCATGGGCTTAACAATGTACCAACCAAATCTTTCTGATTTCCTCGTTATCCGGGCACGCGTTAGATCAGGGATCGTTATAAGCGAGTTCGACTGTATATATCAAACATAATTCAAAGAAAATAAAATCTCCCCCCCCCCCTCCTCCAAAAAAAATGATAATACACATTATATTTAGATCAAAATGAAATTTCCTTTCCCCCGGACTAGAGAATTTGATTAATATATACATTATAATTAGACCACAATACAATTTCCCCTTTCGCGAAGAAAAAAATAATATGATTGAAATACACAATACAATTGAAACAAATTGAAAATATTAAGCAGTATGTTACCGCACCGAATACAAGGTTAAGGCATACATATTTTGGATAGAATAACGGGTAAATTGCATATATTGCAAAAGAAAAGTTTTATTTAATGAAACCACTCATTTCCTTCACTAAAATCAACTATATTTTAGAAGCAAACACACTAGTAACTATTACGCAAACCAATTAATCTCCGTAAACCCAAACTAGAAAATGAAATTTACAGCGCCGTCTCGTTTTACAATATTTTACATTAAAAAGAAGTTTTTAAAAGCTCAAGTCAGTCCCAAAAATAGATAAAAACAAAGTGCATTTAAATTCGAAAGCCACAACTCGCGACCCAGAGTTTAGTCTGAAAATAAATTACCATTTAAAAAAAATGTCTTCCTGCAAAAACGGAAAAGGGTCGGTTTGCTAGAAAATATTTACCAAGAAGGCGCGTCATGGTTGATCAAAGTCACATTAATAACACGTCTCGCCAAAAGTGCATTTTCACTGCCGACACCATCCCTGTTGTTCTGCTAGCGAACATTATGAACGACTCGAATTCTATTTATTTATCAGAAAATAAATAATACGAGAACGTGACGACCTAGTCGCTAACGATAGGAGCCTTTCACATGTCCGTCGACGGGGAAAAAACTGTTTTTTTTCTAGCCATCTAAACCGACATAAAGAAATTATTTTCCGACGTGCAGAGGGTCTTACTAGGAGTCGAGGTTTTCAAAATGGGTAAGGAAATATATGGATGCTCTAAAAATTGGAATTCATGTGTTTAAATAAGTTCTTTCATGCGGACAAAAATGATAGACTACGCAACAAACACTTTTTAGGCGAAAGTGTTACATTTCTTCTTAAAATAAAATTTTGCAAACAAACAAATTTTTGAATAAAATATGACAACGTGTATAAATACAAATTGAGAATGAAAAAAGGTTTAAAAACCAGCAAACAGCTGTTTTGGCACTCTAAAATACAAGTGCCATCATCAGTGCATTAAAAACGAAGACTGCTTTTAATGCACTGATGATGGCACTTGTATTTTAGAGTGCCGAAACAGCTGTTTGCTGGTTTTTTAACCTTTTTTCATTCTCAATTTGTACTTATACACGTTGTCATATTTTATTCACTATGCAGTACAAAGTTTTCGACTACTTTTTATGTAAACAAATTTTTGATGTTGTGGTTTCGTAGGGGTGTTTAACAAGGGGGGGAGGGAGTCATGCAGACTGCTCTAGGGGGGAGTTTTCAGAAGTATATTGTTCGTTTATAAGGGACTTCTTATTTTGGGAGGCTCTGTAGTATATGGGGGGGGGGGGGGGCACCATCACTCTTGGGAGGGAGGCTGGGTTTCATACCTTTTACTTCAAGAAACACTTAAATGTTGGGCCTCTGAAGTATTTTTAGAAGGAGACTTTCATGCGAGAGAAACAATGCATTCTAGCCATAAAAAGTATTCAACATTAAACATTTACCGTGGGATGCTATCATAAGATGAGTTGGAGACGAAAATAAGCAACGCACATTGCAGTTGAGTTTCATGAAAATTTTTAAAATTCGCAAATTAAACTTATCATCCTAAAATTTGCACCTACCATTAAATATTATTTCAGATAGACTGACTTAATTCTGATAAATGAGTAGGAAGCCTGATAGATTGGTTATTCACTGGGTAGATTGCACACACAGCGTCCTTGTTCTATCTGCGTAAGCTTTATTTTAGCAAACGTTAATTCAAGATAAATACTTCCAACTGCAAAAATAGTGAAAACACGATGCACAGTAAAAATATTAAAACTTTGAACTGAACAAAAAAAAAAAAAAATGTGAACAAACACGAAATCTAACTTTTTATACGATCCCTGGGTCCTCACATTTTTGTTTAGGAATATCACAAGCGTAAAATAAAAAAAAAAATCAAACTAATTGAACCGCTATATAGCACTCGAAAAGATGAAAGTAACCACGAGTGTAAAGTGATATAATTTACAAAACGTTGCGTTTCATATCACAGTGAAAATCAGTCGTACTAATGTAAAATTTTTAGCGTTCGATTTTTTCTGTCTTGCCTAAACATGAATGTGATTACCTAAAAATCATATAAAAAGTTAAACTTCATAATTTTTCATTATTTTTTTTTTTTTTTCGCTTCAAACTTTTATTTTAATTTCGCCTCGTAGAATGACCGTTTTTACAGTTGGACGTAACGTTGCGAAAATATAAGTCATGCAGGTTAAACGCGAAAAAGCTACATAGTTAATGACTCTTTATAAATGTCGGACGAAGCGTATATAAATTACGTATTCGTTGGTTTCGTTCGATTCACTAGAATTGAAGACTAAGAAAACTGGACTTCATTGTACATCAAGTTTCATAACTTTGACACTGGAGATTAAGAGTGGTAAATTTTCTAGCCGTATTGACAGGTAGAACCAAATTTTTTAGTCACCAGTCCTCTTTTTCTAGTCTTCAATTTTTTTTGTAAAAAAAAGGTACTCAGTAACAGATTAGGGGGTCATTCTCCAGAAAACGTAACTTTTGAACGCAAATATTTTTCCAATTTCGAAACCTTTGGTTTTCTTTTTTTTTTTTTTCATTCTTACATGAAAGTATTACCTACTAGAATACTTTCTAGTTAAAAATATAATATATTTGTAACCATAAACAATGGCCCAGTTAAATTCCAATTATTTTACTCATAAATAAAAGAAATTTTTTAAAAAAAATGCCTTGTTCACGGAAATTAAAAAAAAAGAAAAAAAACTTTTAATACTTAAAAATTGAGGCCAATTTAATATCAAAGCAGTAATTGTGTTAAATGTGCAAACAATCAGCTATTTTAATGGTTAGTGGGAATATAATATTAAGCTCTCTTAATTAAAGTGCGGCTTAATTGGAAGTTTCAAATGTAGGTTAAAAAATAGTATTTAGTAAATTTGAGGATATACTGGCAATTTATAATTTTGATTGAATGCCTATTATTGATATATTTCCCCTTCATCATTCATTTCCACCTCAGAAATAACGACATTGTTAAGGTCTGTCACGGAGGTTAAGAATTTTCCATTAATATAGGCCTAATAGATATATTTTTCAGGGATTTTTTTTTTTTTTTTTTTTTTGCTTCGTTGCTACAATCTGCACATGTTAAGCATATAACAACATGTTCACTTCTTTTTTTACATTAATTTATATCCCTGAAATGCAACTTCACGGAGGTAAGAAGTCAGAATAACAATACTAAGTTTTTAAAGCAAAATCTATCTCCTTGTTTTTCTACAAAAATCTCACAACTTCAACTATTCCTGAAAATAAACAAGGGGGTTCCCTTGTATCATGGAAAATAAAATTTGATGTCAGTACTGCCACGTGTTAATGAGGAATGGCATTTTGTGTTTAGATAATGGAGGTGAGAATGTATTATGTGACATGACAACAGTGCAACATTGTCACGCACAAACTTGCAAAAAAAAAAAAAAAAAAAAAACAGATGGGTAAACTGAATCCTTGCGTAATACATGTATCAACAAGCTTGCTTTTACGCACTAAGAAAAGGAAAATATTCATTTTGCATCACTTCTTGAAGAGTCGAAAACATTCTTGCCAATAAGGACGCCATAAAAAGCCTTCTTCATATTCAATCCCATTCCGTAAAACAGGTCAAGGCAGCCAACAATCATCTCCCTTCCATATGACAGACCATATATTCCTGCTCTGACATTTCCTTCTTCGAAAATTGAGAAATTTACGAGCCCTTTTAATTTGTTGCAGACGCCACTAAAAATGAGCTTTCAGAAGAAATGATGAGTAACATCATACCAACTGACTCGCACGCACCCCCCCCCCCCCCCCAGCGAAGAAATATCACTCTCCGATGAGGATTCATTGCTGCACACTGATATGACAATTTATGACTTTCTCTCACCTACTTCCAAACCACGTATTCTAAAGCAAGACTTATCAATGTCTTCCAACAGACGTACCCTTTTTTGTGTATCATTAACTATGAACGATACACTTTAATTTATTTAAAATGTGTTATATCAGTTAAAATTTAGCTGTTAAACGATTAAAGTAGAAGTATACGCGGAGGCTAGGGGTTGCAATACCGGACCAAAAATTCAATACCAGTATTCCGTATTTTTAAAACGTGATACCGGAATACCGGTATTTTAAATTTCTCAAATAATGCTTGAAAACATATTTTTTTGTTGCCACATTTCATATTTTTGTTCAAAAATTGTATTATTTATGAAAACGTATTGTGAACAGATATAAAATGAAGGAACAACTGTCATAATAATAAATCAATAATAGTAAAAAACATAACGCATCTATTGAATTGTCTCTAATCCTGGAACTCATTTTAGTGCTCAACTTTTCTGCAGTTGAAAATACTCTTTCTGAATTCACGCAGGTCGGTGGTACTGTTAACAATGCGAGATACACTTCCTCTAAAACATCTAGAAGTCCTTCATCTTCAAATAATTCGGTCTCTAGCGTGTAATTTTTGGATAAATCTTTTTACGTGTGTGTGTTTCTTTCGTATTATGTGTATTATTATTATTAATAATATATATTTTTCTTAATTTATAGATAGTTGTAATTCCGAGAGACGATACTTATCAAATGTTTACATCATTTTCTTTTGAGCAAGAGTGGTTTGTGTTTGCTTTTTAATAGTAGTCCTTTGCGTATGAAATTACGATAAATTTGACTAAATTTGATCTTGTTAGTTTCTCTTATTCGTTTTCGCTTTCTTTTCAAAATTCTTTACAGTTACAATTATGTAAATAGTATCTGAAAATATGTTTCAATTGAATATGCTTTGCCTCTATGCAAGTTTTCAAGGCACTATATAAGGCGAGACAGGACATCAAACCAACACTGGTGACAACAAATTACCATTTGCTATGCTAACAAGAAAAAGATTTTCTCAAAATTTAGTACAGTTGAGACAAATATTTTTTTAAAAAATCATAAAGTATTACTGCAATTGATGGGTTATAATAAATTGTTCATAGGACAAATGCATTCAAAATTACACTCGAAATTAACTTTCACAAAAGGGAAGGGAGTGATAGGGAAATGGGAAAAATAAAAAAGCATGATGCACAAAAGCGCCGAAAATGCGATTCATCTCACCATTTGGTATGTAATGACAATATCATTTTGCAATCTTTCCGCTACGTTTGTTTAATGATACTCTATTAGTCCGTGCTTTTGAAGCCAAAATTTTGATTGATTTTGGTTCTGTATACTGAAAAAAGAAATGTACATTTGAAATATAAGTAGATATTTAATAAGTTGAATTAAAAATTATTTAATTGAAACTAATTATTATTTTCAGCTAATACCGAAAAATACCGGTATTTTACCTTAGCTAGTACCGGTATTAACGAAATTGCAAAATCCCGGTATTCGGTTTACCGGTATTGCAATCACTAATAGAAGCGATTTAAATTAACAACCAAAAATGCTATGCTAATGAACGTTTTATTGAAGTTTTTATCAATCAGACAGACAAATTTTAAAAATCTGAATAAGGAAATTAGGGGTACATGCTTTTTTTTTTTTCCTTTTTTTTTTTTGAAAAAGTTGTATCAGTATTTGGCTCTAGCTTGATCAATTACAGCAGTAAGTCGTCTTCAGCATAAGCTTGTTTCGATACTTGTTTTTCAGGTAAGTTAACCACAAAAACCCTTTTTCATAGAAGTAAATTTTAAAAATTTCTCGTTCAATAAGGAGAGATACAGTAGATAGATAAAAGTGGTCAAGTAAGGAATCCGAGAACCCAAAATCAAAAGTTAAAAAGAGCTTTGCATTGCAAATTTTACCTAAAAAAAACGGCAAAACAAGGGATAATTTAGGATTTTTCGAGTTTTCAAGTTAAAAAACGATTTTACTCAAAGATTTTTTTTTAAATAATTTAATTTAAATCATGATTAAAATCACTGATTAAAATCATCCACACCCTGATGCACAAACCAATCCTTTTTTATTTATATATATATATATATATATATATATATATATATAAGTATGAATAAGTTACATGGCTAAGTTGCCAACCTGAAGAACGTAAATTTGTGATACATTCCCCGGATATGAAACGCACGATAAAATTTTGTTACTTTTAAAGAGTGAGGAAGGTTGATATAGTCCATAAATATCATGAAACGTGAATTCAATGCTAAATTGAGACAGAAATTATTAGTGAAAAAATTGAAAACTAAAAGACAGCAAGTGCAAATCATATGACAAACACCTGTTTTGTGGGAAAACTTTTAAATACTTCCATGCTAAGCAAAAAAGTCGTATCTGCATTGAGCATAAAATGAGAAACTGCTTCTTAAAGTTTCACGCCTAAATATGTTTGATTCAAATTCCGCTTGTTCAGGATTTTTAAATAATATTTCTCATTCACAAATTACCATAAAGGATTATATATAGGAAAAATATTGTTATAAAGAACAAACTCGTGACAATATCAATAACTCAATTTTGATCTAAGTGCAGATACGACTATGTTCTTAGTACGGCAGAAGGCAGAACAGTAGTAGCCCTAACTGTATCAGATTTTATAAGTAATTTAGAAAGAAAAAGCCTTAACTTTGCACTTGTTGTACTCATCTTTCTTTTTGTTACACGTAGACTTAATTGTAATTCGCTATTAATATAAATGTTGCAAAAAAAAGTACTAACTTCGCAATAAACCGATTAAAAAGAGAAGGTTATTAAATAAGGCATTTAGTATCAATACCAGTTACCAGTTTAATCCATAAATTTTCAAAACTTTTCTTTTCGCACAATTATTTCTTCGTCAACACTATCACGCCACCATTTAGTCTGTCAAGAGCAGTTCTTTTAAAAGAATATCCTAATCCAGATTTGCACATTTCTCTAACAATACTAGCAGTTACAGATATCCTATAGTATAATAGGTTTACGTTTCGTGAATAAACGCAGTTCCCTAGAGAACAAATAAACGATTAATGGGGCATATTGACAAAGGGTTCAATTCTTGGCTCTAGAAGATATGTCCTTGATTTTTGAATTCTCTCCTTTTTTCAGTCCACTAAATCGATTTGAATTCAAAAATTTAATAATGGCTTTAAATTAAAGCTACATTTCAATTATATTCCAAATTTGATAGAACTAAAGGTGAAAATATGTTTTTCACATAATAGTTACTTGCAAAAGGAAAAACATCAAATTAAGTTGAAAATTATTTAATGAAGTACATTAATTTCTATTCTGGAAGTGATTCTGAAAAAAAGGGAAATTCAGAATCTTGTCACAGATGTACAAAATATTGCAGGTTTCGCATATGAACCAGAAAAATGCTCTTAAATAGCTAACTCCTACTGTGCAAGTGAAAGAGTATATAATGTTTAGCTAAAAATATTTTTTAAAGCATAAAAAACTGATTGTATATGATTTTATGCATTGGAATTGAAAGAACTGCTGTTAGGTTTCAAAAATTTACGGAAATTATGCTTTGTGAAATGGTGCTGATTACTTTTTCATTTTTTTCCATTTCATTTACTATTTCTTCTACCTTTTTCCTTGTCTAGAACACAGAAAATATTTCTGCAAAAGTTAGAAAAGAATTTAGTCATATCAGTAAAAAAAAATACGCATTTTGATTCACTTTGACAAAATGCTAACGAACGTTAAATAAAGACATTTTGATAATTGTCACCACATAAAAAGTGCACTGCTCTTCATAAAAACAGGTGTTTGAAAATTAAAAAAACGTATTTTAGGGTAATCCCATCAGATATTAACCTAGGCTAACTGTTTTGGCAATTCATGTCGGAAAAATTAGAAAAAACAACCAAGAGTTTCTTCACCAGATATTCTTTTGTCATTTGCTACAACTTTTTATAGCTTTTAGACTTAATTTTTTATTTTCAATATCTAACGTTTCTTTTTAACTCCAATTTTTAAAAAAAGATCTTGAGAAAAACAATTTCTGAACGTTTCCTTGACTTTTCTAGAATTAAGAAATCTCCAATTTTTCCAAGTTTTCAAGGTTTTCCAGGCTCCTAATCAAGGTGGATAGCAACTTACCCTTTTAGCATATTCAAGCCCAATTTTAAAGACCCTATAGTCAGTTAAAGTCTAGTTTCTTTTGACTAATTGGTTGATGTATCCATAAATAACGTTTGCGTACAAATAGAAAAGGATAATCATTTCCATAAAAATAAATTTTCAACGAGTTCCAATTTAATCAATTTTGACGTTACAATACGTGAAAACATTACGTGCAACTTATCCATGTTGCACACACAAAGCGAACGGCTATAAAACTATAAGTATGAAAAAACTGTAACTATAAAATTGTTGAGTGGTATGTTGCTCTGTTAGGGCTAAATCAGTTAGGGCTCTGTTAGGGCCTACGAGGAAGTTAAATCCCTTTATAAATCCAATTCTACACTGAGCACATGCAAAATATAAGGGCACCACATAAAGGACTGCACCAAAAAATGCTTTCCGCAAAGGATATTGCTTCAATTTACTCTAATTTGGCTCATATTTGCGTATTTTGCACCGAAGTATAGAATAATCAAGAATCATCCTTAGTTGCCAACAAATTGGTACTATTTTGGGTGAAATGTACACCAAACGCTTTACAACTGCATTTGCTTCTAACACTTACGCACATGAAAATGTTATTTTTACAAAAAAAGCGATGTTTTTTCATCAGATAGTTGTTTTTATAGTTAAAATAGTGCATTTGAAATACTAACTCTGATCTTATACTGAGTGAGTGAGAAAACATCATATTATTACAAAATCGAGATGTACATTAAAGTTTACTCAACTTTGGGCGTATTTCTTGTAAAAAAGAGTGACAGAAATCAGCCCCTGAAATACCGCTTGTACAAAATCTTTCTTTACTTCGTCTTCGAGAGGACGTTTCAAATTATAAAATATAGATATTACTATCAATTTATAGAGTTTGAAGTCACTATTCATTGGATTTAACTTATCAGTTGAAGGACTATCATTTCTTGAAATTTATCTTATACTGCAATGCAAAAAAATGTTCGTAAGCTTATCAAAAACCTGTTGATACTACTTAAAAATTTTTGTGCCGAAAAATAGTTTCAACCTTTTACTGGTATGGCGATATTTTGCAACATAAGTAGTGAGGTGGGGTAATCCCGACATTATATTTTGTGTGCACTCCAAAAAATGTAGCAAATTAAAGTTACACTCATTTGTCTTATTCTTTTCCCTTTTATTACTAAGTGAAAAAAACATTTTGTCCACTACTTTTGGTTTGTTCACTACTTTTTTTTTCTTTAACACCGAGAAAATCATAATATCAAAGTCAGTACGATAATTAGTAATCAATATTACAAAAATACAATTTTCAATATCAGTTTTTTCAAAGTGTCTTTTTTTAGTCACAAAGCGTAAAAAATAGATTTTTTTGAGCTTCTCTCAGCGCTAAGTTAGACCAGGATTTCTCAACCTTTTTCAACTCACGGACCCCTTTTGCGCTCATTTGCTATGCGTACTCCGAACAAAACACTTCACTTTTAACAAAATGTGGTACATTAGTTAAAAGTTTAACTGTTCAAGTTAAATTATATATATATATAACTCTTACGTGAAAAAAAAATGGACATTTTATTACACAGCTTTTACTAATCATACTCAGGGGACGCTGAGCTTGATTTTTTTTTTTCCGAAGTTTATCAATGTACGCATCTAAGCTTGGACAAATACATCCTCAACATCGAACGTTTCTGCACTTACTCTTCATGCAAGTTAAGTTCGAAAACTCTTTTCATTAGAAGTAAGTTGTCGTAAACCCCAGAAGATACGTCACAGCATTATGTCTGTGAGTTCTTTATTTATTTATTTTTTTCCAACAACAATCCAGAAATTAATTTACAAATATTACAACACTTTTGTTTCAAGGTAGAATCAAGTGATATTGCTCAACTTTTAGCCATAATTACATCTTAGCTTTTCCAGTATAATTTTCTTTACTGATTGGTAGATAACAGACTATTTACAGATTTTTATGTACCTCAAAGGATATGCGTACCACCGGCTCAAAAGCACTGGTTTATACCAGAGGTTACTTCAACCTTGGTTCCGTTGAACTTGAGGGTTCCCGGAAACTTTGACAGGGCTTTCGCAAGTGCTGTTTGCTTAATTCAAAGTACAGTCGACTCCCGCTACAACGCGATCTGACTTACGCGAAATGGCTATAACGCGAATTTTTCACGAGTAACGAATTTTAGAGCTAACGCGAGTTTTTCGCCTACAACATGATTTTTTTTAGAAGGAAGTATCAGCTTCGTTATTGGCTACTAAATATTGATTTCGTGAATATTATTACGTCCCTTTGAGTATCACTGACAGCCAAAGTTCCCACGCCAAACTAGTCTAGTGCATCAAATAACCATAATGGCACCTTAGCGTCACCTTCATCTAAAGTTCGAAAATGTGAAGAAAAAGAAAGTTTCTGGTTAAAAAAATTTTAAAAGGCTAAGATTCTCGATATGCTTGAACTATTACAAAACGTCGAAGGTAGCGCGACAATAAGTATGAGTGAATCATCACATGTGTACAATTAAAAGTCAAAACAAAAGGATGTCCGTAAAAGTTTAGAACTTAGTTTCAATATTGAAGCTTGCAGAGCAGTCTAGCAAAGTAAAAATTATGAAAATGGAAGCTACGCGCGCTCTTGCACTGTGGATTAATAAAAAGATCAGGTAGAGGAGATGTAGCCACAAATTGAAACGTTTTAAATAAAAAGTGAAGCATATTTAAAAATGTATTAGATAAGAATAAAGTTCTGATCTGGGAGCATAAATCATCACTAGTATCCTCATTTTTTAACTCGTAAATATTACTACTGTATCTATTGTACAGTACTATTTTATGCATCATTTTAATTTTACTGCATGCAGTGCGTACCGTGTTGTTTTATTTTATCTTTTATTGCCATTGGTCATTCATTTTGCGCATCTTAAGTATTTCATGTTGAATAACAGTTTTTTATTTTTTAAATACAGTAAAAGTTCAGTTCTTTATGGTTTAAACTGTAGTGGTTAAGGAATGCTTTAGAGCAGTTTGAGGGGTGTTCATAAGTGCCTAAAAGTATTTGGTATGCTTTAAAAAAATTGTATGCATATATTTTTCCAAAACGCGAAATTTCAACTTACGCGAGGAGTCTTGGAACGCATCCCTCGCGTTAAGTCGGGACTCAACTGTATTAAAGTTTAGAAAAATTTTAATTTTTATAAAAGATCAAATCCTTAAAGGTGGGTTGTGCTTCTAAAAAATAAACATAAATTTGTCGTTAAAATGCTCTTTTTAATTTGTTATAATTTAAAACATTATTTTGCTTTTATTTATTCTTCATTGGATATATTTTAAAAAATCAAAAACTCTATTGTATACATACATATATATATATATATATATATATATATATATATATATATATATTTTATATATATAGCTACCTTCCCATTCATTATTTCATTCAGATATCTGCATTGTGATAAAATAAAGAAGCCATAACCATTTTGAAAATTTCAGCAGGATCAAGTTTTCATATCCAATTTTTTTCTGATCTTTGATCAGGCGTTTCCAACAGGAAAACGGTAAGATCAAAGGGTTCCCCAAAGAGTAAAAGGTTGAATACCCTTTGTTTAATCCACTCACAGTAACAAACACTACCACCTGATTTTCAAGCCTTACGTCATTTCTAGACTGCCCGGGAGGAAAAACTCGAATTCTAGATCAGTCACCGGTCAAGGACAATCGCAAGTCCTTGTTGCAAGAAGTCAAGTGTTCAGCTTGAGAAGGCCAAAAATTTGGGAAATATTTGAGTCGTTTTCAAAACGCTGTGTACTAAAATCGATCAACAGCGCTGGATCAACATCGAAATTGGGGTCACGTCGTCTGCTTTACTTACTTCAATTTCATCTTATTAGCTACAATTACCTTCCATTTTTGGCGCCACGGAAGTCTTTAAACTTTCTTATCCACAATTTATTCTTTCCATGTCAATCTCCTGCTCGCATTCATTATATCATTTCATTCTTCAATACATTGTTGGTTTCAGTCACATTCAAGTGAAATATTATCGATATCGAACTTCCTTATTTTAAATACGCAATTAAAATGCTTTATTATCGTGGTGTCATTAAAATGGAAATCGAGAGAAAGTTAAACTCCAGAGAGAGATCGAATAATGACATCAGATAAAATAGAATAGGACTGCATGAATAACCTGAAGGAGTGGTGTCCAGTCGACGGCCTGAGGGTCGTATTTAGTTCATGTGGGTGATCTATGGGGCCCGTTGTTATGTTCAACGTTCTAAATCAGAAACTACGCTACAGAAATTTACGAAACAACTTATTATTTTCGTTCTGTATTAAGATTGACTGACACAAATTTGGAGCCAAATAGTCAGAAATTAGTTTCTAAAGAACATGTGAAAATTTCGTATTGTGTTCAATCCATTTGCACGGATGTGACATTTTTACGCATATATGCGTACTTTATTCCTAAAAGTTTTAACTTTGGTTTTTAATCGTCATATATTCGACAATAAGGCAACATTATACATTATGCATCATGATATGAAGCATCAACTTTCCAAGAGAAGTTTTTTTTTGCTCTTAAAAAAAATGTATGTGTTGCGGGTGTGATCTTAAAGTTACCATCACAATTAAAAGTCTAAGCTTAAATTTATTATATAGTATAATCCGCGAGAATTATCGTAATATGAGGTGCGTCTTCCTGCAAAAACAAAACAGGGTGAGCACTAGGGTGTCCCCCTCCCCCCCCCCAAAAAAAAAATAATAAAAGTCGATTTTTCAAGTAGCAAAACCCTCTTATATTTTTCCTTTTATGTCAAAAAAATTCTAAAAAAAGGGTTCATATACAGTAGCTCCCAAAAGTGTTTGTACACCTACGACTTCCAAAGAAATAGGCCCCTATCCATTGGTTAGAATTAATATTTTGGAATAGGTATTTAATTATAAGATCTATGATCAATTTTTAACAAAACTACATGAACAATTTTAATAAAATATTGAAACCTAATTTTTTAAAAATCGAAAGCCAAAAAGTGCCGGAAATTTTGTCTCACAAAAGTTATCGTACACTTTAAAAAATATCTATATATTATTGAATAATCTAACTTTTTATTAAGTTATTATTTAATAAAATATTATTCAACATCCATAACAGCTTTTGAACGCCTGTGAATAGATTTCAATGTTTTTTTTTTTTTTTTTTTTTTCCTTTTTCTTTTTTTTTTTTTTGTGTATGTGTAATTTCTGAGTAAGTGTTCAACCACACTTCGAGTCTTACTGTTTCTAGCTCTCTTTTCGTTGCAGAGCCGTATTTTCGCAATCTAGCCTCCAGATATCTCTAAATATGTTACATTAAGTTCAAATCTGGAGATAGAGGGGATATTTTCTAAACTTTAGAACAATTTTTAAAGCACTAGACGCAAACGTTGAAAACCGTATGCTTCTTATCGTTATCTTGATTTAAAAAAAAAAACGAAGTTTTTTCCGATAACCAAATTTTTGACTAAGAGTTTAAAATTGTTTTTTTAAATATTTAAATGAATATCATGATTCATTATTTTATCAAAACGTTCCAAAACACCAAGTCCTGATTCTGATATGCACCCTCACACAAGAAACACTTCACCGTGCCACTAAGTTCTTGAAATTAAGTTCCTCATTTTTTTTCCTTATTTTTTCTTCTATTTACAATTATACAACAATTTAACCAAAAATGCTGAATTATTTTCCTCTGTAAGTAAGACGTTATTTTAAAACGTTTTGAGCTTATTTATCACTGATTTTGCGACGAAAAGCATAATCTTTCTGTTTTTCGCACGAACATGAAAATTTCTGCGGGAAAAGACCCCATCTAATCCAGCTAATCGGAGAATTTGGCTAACAATTTTAGGTGAAAATGAAATGTAAAACTTTTTATTAAATTCTGCAGAAACTTTTACAACACTCAAATGTGAATTTTTCATAATTTTTTAACTGTAAATATCCGATCCCGTTTTGTTAACTTTGCCGGTTGACCCTTTCTTACCTTGTTTTCGGTCCTATTCTTTTCTTTAAAGCATTTTATCAAGCACATTACTATAGAATAGAATAAATTAACTAATTTAGAGACATTTCAAACCAATTTACCAATACTGAGAGGAAAAATTTTAAATTTCGAATGGTGTTTGCTGCTTTTTACGAATACCAGCCATTTTTAAAGTAATAAGCAAAATATTAGGGAATGAATAAACAAAACATTAAGGTCAAATGACTTTTAAGGGTCAACAAAATGCAAAAAAAATAAAAATAAAAAAAACGACATATGATAATTTTGATTATGAATTTTTTCGAAAATGTTTGAGTGTACAATGACTTTTGTGGCGTGTTATTTGTGTCTCTTTGTTTTTTGACCCATTTCGAAAAGAACATCCGTCAATATTTTGAATCCCTGGCTTTTATTCAGAATGACATAGGAATTATGTGAAAAAATATTGGACTTTATATTCGAATTCAGTTCCACGTCATTTTGGTTTTACTGAAAATTTTCAAAGTGTACGAACACTTTTGGGAGCCACTGTAATTTGAAAAACGGTCTGAACATGTGAATTAACACTGAACTAGACCAAACCGAAAAACATTTTTTTTTCTTTTGGAAGTTCGAAATTTCATGTTCATAAAACGTTGGGCCCTAATCCTCATACGTACTACAAAGACATTTATCTAAATTAAAAAATATTTAGGTGTCCAGCAGGAGGCTTAATATTTGTAATTTTCTTCAAAAAACTTTTTTTTCCTATTTATCTTTTTAAAAAATACAAAAAACTTTAAATAAAATATCAAGTTGAAAAATTATCACACATTTTCAAATCAACATTTGCAAATGAGCAATAAAAAAATAATCTACATAAAATGATAAATTTAACTTTCAACTTGAAAAAATTTATATCTTTGAGTACTATGTGGGAGACTTAAATATAGCAGGAGAGCAAAAATTACGATTTAACGCTAATTACCTACTTTGTTGTTTATATTTTTCAGCCTGATAATTTCTTAAAATCTACCTCAGATTTTTAAGTATATATATATATAGAAAAAATTAATTTTTTGAAAAAAAATATAAACTTTATGTTTAGTGTGGGATACATAATGTTTTTTAATTTGAATTAATATTTTTTTGTGCATGTGGAGTATAGGGCAATGCTTTTTCGAGTTTCTAAAAAAAAGTTCTCTCGATTTGGCTTATATTATACAAGTGCTAATTCACACTTTCAGACGCAAGTCAGCACTCGTTGCTCAAATTAGATGAAACTTTTTTTTTTACAATTGTTTTGGCATTAAAAGAAAAATATAAGAGGGTGTGCTATAGTGCCTAGAAAGAATAGTGTGCCGATCGGCGCTTTTTCCCCTTCGATTCTTGAAGACAAAATGTATGAAAACCGCTAGAGGGCAGTGCGGTCGAGGTGTACGTTCAATTTCGCGGTGTTTGCATTAGTAGACGCGGAATTTTGTTACAATTTAGTTCCGCGTTTCTCTTTTTTACCTTTATTTCGTGAATATTTCATGAAACAGCGTTTAAGGCTTTTAATGGAGGCATCAAAGTTTAATATTAGAAGAAGTATAGCTTTATCTTGTTTCGTACCAGGGTGCAAAAGTGGATACAAAACATGCAAAGAAAAAGTTTCGCTTTTTAAAGCTCCAGCAGATGAAGAAAAACTAAAGAAGTGGAACTCGTTAATTCCCAGGTTAGATAAAGTTTTTGATAAATATTGCTCAATTTGTGCTCTGTATTTCGAAAAACATTTTATTGAAACGCATAATGAGCATATTATAAATGGTGAGGAAGTTTTGATTCCCCGGGGAAAACTTTTTTTAAAAGACGAGGCAATTGCGACAATTTTCCCAAATCTGCCAACATACTTTACTAAAAAAAATACCTAAGCAAAGGTCCATCAGGAATTATGCAGTTAAGAAAAATGTTCCCTGTTTGAAAAAAATAAAACTTGATCTTTCCGCAGATGAAACTGAAATAACCACGTATAAATCTATTATAGATGAAATTGTTCATATTAATTTGCCTAACGAATATTGGGTTTGTATGAAATTTAAAAAATCTCCAAATATTGTAGTTTTTGTATATAATGAAAATTATGTGGAAAATAATATTGACGATAAAAAGATCATTATTGAAGTAGAAGAAAATTTACAAATCAATGCTACTATTTTGGTCAAAGGTGTAAAAGTAGATTATCCTGTTCTTCGACTCAGACTGAGAAGCCCTGATAATTTTAATTAGCTTCAAGAATTTAGAAGCAGTTTTATTTTGTAACTAGCGGTACCCGCACGACTTTGTCCGAAGGAGAAAATTAAAAGGTCATTTGATTAGCCTGTATATTTACAAATAATGGATGATGAATTTCTCGCCAATTGGCGATGTTCATTCGCTCTTCCCATGTTACGATTCCACGTCAGGATAATTTCGTAATTTACTCGTCCATCTTATGATAATTCTGCTTCGGAAACTGTTTTTAAAATTTAAAAATAAAAAAAGAACAAAATCGAATTTTCGAAAATTCGCTTCGAGGTGCACACTCCCATGCTACAAACTAACTTTGTACTAAATTTCATGAAAATCGGCCGAACGGTATAGGCGCTGTGCGCGTCACAGGGATCCAGACAGAATTCCGGACAGAAATCCAGACAGAGAGACTCGGCTTTATTATTAGTAGAGAAATAAGAGACGCGCTGTTATTGAATACTTAGGGGCCATTCATTAATTACGTAAGGATGATTTTGGCAATTTTTGACCCTCCCTCCCCCATGTAAGGGTACGTAAGAATTTTTACCCCCCCCCCCTATTCTTATGTAAGATTCCATTTCGTTTTTCAAAATGATAAAATAACATCTTGAACCGTTACATCACTGGAATCGTTATTAAATTCACATTATTAAATTAAACCTTTTGCGTAAAGAAATAGTTACTGAAAAGAATCTAAACTGAATGTTTTTTCGACTTTTTTTTTGATGTAATATTAATTACAAATAAAACATGCCGTACGCAATGCGACTCCTTTATTATATTTTACACTATAAATTATTTGTAAAACAAATAAAAAAACATCTTATCCTAACACGTTTCTTACCTTCCAGACGCAAATGGAACATAATCTCTGCCAAATTACTTGACCGCGCAATGTCTAATGTGAAATATCGACTTGGAAAATATTATGTAAGAATGAGTTTGACCCTCCCCCCAAGTAAGGTACGTAGAGGCTTTTCCAACCCCCCTCCTCCTCGGGACCCTTACGTATTTAATGAATGGGCCCTTATAGTCTACTATTTTCATTGAAGTAAGGTAGTTTTATAATAAGGTAATAAGGTAATTTTATATGCTTCAAAAAACAAACGAACACCCATGTAACAATTAGCACTTATTACAGAATTTGTCTTTTGCGCAGAAATAAGTTTAATCCGAAAAACGGGGTTTTTAAACTGCGAAATCAGCATGCAATCGCTGATTTAAAACGAGTCTGATTGAGGAGCATAACGTACTACTCGAGTGCAACGCCACCTGGATTTTCCTCAGATCTGACCTCACTTTTTCCCCGCCGATCGGCACACTACTCTTTCTAGGCACTATAGGTGTGCGACTTGAAAACTAGACTTCCCTTTTTGGGGGGGGGGGGGGGGACATCCTAGTGAGCACCACTGACTAAAAGAATACTACGCTACAAAAATTGGAAGCTTTAGACTTAAACCTTTTCGATTCAGGCAGTTGGGAGGCTTAGGATAAAAAGTTAATCATGTTTCCATTTTCTTTTCTCAATCCTTAAGCAGGTCAGCCTTCTCTTCATTCCGAGAATTAATCACCTTCTTGCTCTTTGTTTCCTTCCTTGTAATCTTTGCTTTTGTTTCTTCCGAGAATACTGAGGGTTGATTACGTCATAAGTGAAAGATTTTACTGATTCTTTTCATTATCTTAAATCGCCGCCGCGCCAGCGTCAAAACCGCCGAGGGCAGGTAAAGTGCAGTATCTGCAAAAAGGAGATATTTGAAGAAATGCGTTTTGGATTCCTCACTAAACATTGTAAAATGTTGGAATTTCACGTTATTTTCGTGTTTTATTTTCAATAGAAACCAAATAAGCAAGTTCGTACAATAAAGCTGAAGTACAATACTGTCAGAAGCAGGTAAAGGGCAGTCATTTTCCAATTTTTTTTTTTTTTTTTTTTTTTTTTTTTTTTTTCGTCGTCTATTGTACGTTAGCTTTATTGTACAACTTGCTTAGTTGGGTTTCCGCTGAAAAAAAGCTTAGGGGAAAAAACGTCTAATTCCAACATTTCTCTATTGTTAGTATTGCTCCAAAATTGCGTTTCTCCCAATATCTCGAAAACTCATTTCTGTAGATGCTGCCGTTTACCTGCCCACGGCAGAATAGATGGCAAATGAGCAAAAAAAAAAAAAAAAAAAAAAATGAAGAAGAAAGAAATGAAAGGAAAAGGAAAATACTATTGTTTACCTGCCCGTAGCAGAATAGATCTGGACTATACTCCTTAGCAAAACACTTATTTCTCAAAACTTAATTTTGGTTCTCAGCAACTTTCTAAATAAGCCCGTTGAAAATCATTTTCCTGAACCTTGCCATTTCAAGCGGGGGGGGGGGGGGGGGCGGATCAAGCATTAATTTCTGGAAAAATTTCGGAGCAGGCTAGAATTTTAAATAGTTATTCGTTTCTAAGCACATCCAAATAACATATTATTAAGAGTTAATACGCGCTGTTAGACATTATATTTTACAAATGATATAAAGTAGCAAGATACATCAGAGGTGAATTGGTGCCGGAACGCACGGCTGTTCCAGTACCGCTGTTCAGGAAAAATTAATTCCCCTTTCACATATAATTAGTCACTACTGAATTGAATCCTGAGTCCTAACCAGTTTTATAGTGAAGGGGAATTTATTTTTTCTGAAATGAAGTAAGGTCTTTCCACGGAAAAACAGACAGTTTGTTCCGCAAGTGGCAGCTCATATATGTCATTTCAAATAATAATTTGAAAGGGTAATGAACTAAACTTTATTGCTTAAGAAGTCACAAACGTATGTGTGATTTCTTAAACAAAATTTTTTGTCCCATTACCTTCCAAAATTATTACTTTTAAATGAAATATATATGAGCTGTCACGTACGGAACTACATGGCGGCTTTCTCGTTAGAATGACCCAGAGGTTTGGAGTCAATTACGAGAAGATGTAATCAATTACGAGCATGCAAACTAGGAGATTACAATAACAACTACCCTATGATACTCAGCCAAAACGTAATTATTGATAAAGAAACAATCACATCGAGCAAAAATAGTAGTCGACGGCGACTATGATATGCCGATCTTCATTTTGATTTTGTTCACAATCTCATTAAAAATGTACCTTTATATATGAAAATATGTTTGCGGCAAAAATGTCATAACTCGAAAAATTATGGATTTTGATTTAATACTATAGCGATGATTGCAATTATGATTACAATTTTTATCCGGTGGTAGGGATTGTAGTCCCGGACCAAAAAATGAAATACTGGTGTAACGTAATAGCGGAATACCAATATTAGAAATTTCTTAAAAATGATCGAAAATACATTGCTTCGTTGCTATATTTCATACTAGTAATTTCATACCCGTGTAAGTTGACCACCTGTCTAAGTTGACCGCTTTTTCAGGCACGGAATTAGCCCTTATCATATAAATCAACCTTTGTAAGTAGACCACCTGTTTAAGTTGACCACTAAAGTAGTGCACCGCTAGTGGTCAACTTACACAGGTTTCACTGTATGTAATCCTAGAAATAACACAAAGATATCTTACTATTTCTCTGAGGTGACGATATATGAGATAACTATATTGCCCGTATATTTTAAATAGGCTCAAACACACACACACACACACACAGAGAGAGAGAGATCTATTCAGGCTTGGGTCAATTACAGTTGAAACAACAGTGATTAAACTCATAAAGACGGAAAATAATAAGTACGATTTCAATCATAATGGCTTATAAAATTAGCTTACGATTATGACCTCGATTTAGAGAGGTCAGAAAACATAATAGACAACTATTACAGAGCATCGATGACGGTTGTGATTACGATTACTAAACGGAAATAGTTTTAAATTTTGAAAAAACAAAATGTTGTTCATATATTTTTTAATTTTAATTAAAAAATTCAAAATATGTGGCAAAAAATATCATCTTACGTTGCTAATGGGACAATTGATGAGCAAACGTATTTTTATTTATCTTTAAATGAAAAGTGAAAACTAATGGTCAAGTTTTGAACGTAAGTTTTCAAAAAAAAAAAAAAAAGAAAGAAAGAAGCTACAAGTACTGAACGTCTTTTGAATTCGCGAGTTTGGTTTTTCTACTTTCAATGCACGCAGAGAGAGAAAGAGAGACAGAGATTTTAGAAAAAGCATCTTAAAGTTACACATGAGTAATGCGAGTAAAAATGCCCTTTTTTACTAGAACCAAACAGGGCATTGATAAATGGTGGATGAATATGCGACTTTGCTAGAAAAAATTTTAAAATAAATGCAAGAAGAAAATTTTGTTGACACTTCGTATGATGTCAACTCAAGTTACGAAGCAATTTTTAGTGTACTTAACTGTAAGCGAAGCTTTTGTGTCGACTTCACCTACCGTTAGTGCATAAACATAACGTCGAAACTTGCCAGCATTTTGTGCTCATTCTTACAGAAAATAACACATCAATAAAACTTCACTCTTTTGAGTGATGCTCTTTTGAAATGTTTGAGGCATTATTTTGAATTTAAATCAGTATATTGGGAATAAACGGTTCCAAGCGAATGCCACTACATACATTAAATTTCAAAAATATTTTCTACTTTAAAAGCTTTTTCTACTTTGCAGCATTTGAAATCAAAAGAACTCGATCATTCAGCTACATTTTCAAGTGTTTGTTTTAACAAAAATATTTAATTATAAATCAGTTAAATGATTAAATTAATACACACCGCTCATCCCCTGTAGACAGATTTTTCCGACGGTCACTTTGAATCACATGTCTCTAGGCGGCAAAAACACATTGAATAATATACTGCCGTGGGCAGGTAAAGCGCAGTAACTGTAGTTTTCATTTATTTTTTTTTTATTTTTTTTTTTTTTTTTTTTTTTTTTGCATTTTTGTCATCTGTTGTACGTTAGCTTTATTGTACAAGCTTGATTATTTGGTTTCCGCCGAACAAAGGAGCGAAAAAAACGTCTCATTCCAACATTTCTCTACTGTTAGTATGGAATCCAACACACATTTCTAATATCTTGAAAACTCATTTTTTACAGATACTGCCGTTTATGTGCCCACGGCAGCATATTCTGTTAATGCTCTTATACATTTGGATATTCTTTTCCCTTAATACAAATTGTTTTTCATTTTAAGTGATTTTTCAATAAGGTTACTAACAGCAAATATTATTTTTTTCCTAATCCCCTCAAATACTGTGTTATGGTTAATTCCAGGAAAAAGGAGACATGACACTTGAATTTTAAAAATTAATCTTCTGCCACTTGCCATATACCATTCTATTCAGAAATAAATGAATTTCTAGAATCTTAACCTGTTTTTCCCAAATAGTTTGATGGCTTTCAGAAAATCAAGTGCAAAATCAAGTTTCCTCTTTATGTTTTAACAGAGTAAAAAATCTGTTTTGTTACATACTGTAATTTGAATAAACTTTCTATCAGCAAATAATATTTAGGTTAACTTTTATCTTTTGAACGTCTAGTTGAACTTTTTGGAAAGTAATTTCAAATTTCTTTTATTTCAACCATGAAATAGGTCCATTTCTGAGCTGACAATTTGAAGTCCTTCCGTTACCGAAATACTACATCTCAATTATAAAATTGTAAAAAAGTAGTAGAAAATACATCTCAATTAGTTCACCAAGAATCTATGGGGTATAGAAACTAATGTTTTTTTTTTTAATGCAAAGCAGAATTTTGTCCCTAGTCAAGGAGGCATATTTAAAATTTTAATAGATATTTAATTTATATGGTTTTTAATGGTAACGGAAGGACGCATAAGTGCTTTTATTTAAAGAATAAACTTTTACTTAAATTTAAAAAAAAATGTTTTGTGATTTTATTTTTTCTATTTTATGTGATGAAAATCAAGAAAACTACACTTAAAAATTCCTTAGCATGTGAAAATCATTTTGGTATAACAAGCCAATTCAAGCAGAAATATTTGTTTGCAAACTTGAAATTTATATTGGAACAATACAATATTGAAACTGCATTCAGATGTGTTGCCACAAGTCACAGGAAAGGACTGTTGAGAGCACTGGTTTAACTGTTAATAGTACTACGAAGAGATCAGTAAATTCAAAGATCAACTTTCACAAAGATGGAGTAATATCCATTCTTATTCTGACACACAAAATATGCACTATTTGAACCCTGTAACAAGTTATGTTATTGAATATAGTAAGTACTTCAACAAATCTACTTCAACAAATTGAAGAATATTTCACTTCAAAGTCAACAGACTGAAAAGACAGTTATAAATAATGTTGAAAATGAAGATACAGCTGAATCAAAAACACCAAATCATAAAGAATATGCCAAATGATTCATTAACGTTTGGACAAGTTTTGTTAGTTTGATGGAAGGGAAAGAAAATAACAAAGAGCAATATTGGACAGGTACTTCATATAGAATATAAAGGAATAGAAATAGCTTGTTTGAGAACGCATAATAATGTGGGAATTATCTTTGTATTTCCTGAGAAAGAAGATAAATGTTCTATGGATTCTGATAAAATTATTGAGTATTTAAAGAATTCAGAATTGTAATAGATGGTTCACTCATTAGATATCATTGTTTCAGACTGCTGTATTAGCTAAATAAATGTTTTTAGCTGAAATTTACAAAGTTTCATTGCTTTGGACTTCTTGTCCTTCCATTACCCTTAACAAATGCATAATTTATATGTTTAAAACATTCATTTTTTAAAACTAGAGGTGAAATTGTAATGATTGAACACTCCCGTATGTGCTCTAATTTTTATAGAATTTTCCCTTTTATAGTTTGGCTGAACTTTTGGTGAGAACATGATAGCGTGAAAATCATGTCGCAAAAATGTCCTTCCGTTACCGTTTTTTAAATTTGATTTTAAAAAAAAGTTATTCACAAAAAATTCTTGGCTTTGGCTTTATTAGCAACTTACTGTGATGCGTATAAAAGACTATGCATCAGTTTTTGAAAAAAAAAATATGTATTTTCATATGCTCGCAGACAGAAATCCATCGATTTTTTTGTAAAAACCGTCCTTCCGTTACCGCTGGAATTCACCATATTTTTATTGCATCAAATATTTACCAATGACATCGACCTTTCTAGAATCACATTGTAAAAAAATACGTTAATTTTTGCCTGGAAAAACTAGACGAAAATTGTAACTTTTATGCGAAAAATGTACATCTCAACTCTTAAGTTTCAGAACAAAACACTTCAAAAAAACTGTACAAGATACTTTAACAAAATATTTCCCATCAATGTAAGGTTTTTTTGCGAATTGATCATTATTTTTTACAAATAACTACTTGAAGCAAATTCGAAAAATATAATGGTCTAAAAGCACATTCTTAACGTAAGAGAATTTGCTTTGATTAAAAAAAGAACTCGTAGGATAATTATACTGGAGCCCAGACTGGAAATGTTTGTTCTGCAGTAATCTGAAGATTGTTTATATGCAAACTGACAGACATCGAGAGCGATTGCCCAATGCGTGATGGAAGATTTAGCGTAATGTGAGATCAATACGCTAGATAGCGACGGAATCAAAACAAATGCCATCAGGATAGGCACTTAATGGAAATACAAGAAAAACAGTTTTTCCAAAGCAACTGACTTACAAAAACTAAAAACTAATAAATCGAATCATTTATTGCAAATTTTAAGATTAACCCATTGCCCTCGAACTTTGTCACGAGCGAAGCATTTTATGCTATCTTCTTTCGGCTTTATCTCACTTGACAATCGTTCAAGAAAGTGTCTCAGTCCAAGTTCCCCCCCCCCCCTACTAAATCGGCGCTACTGATAACGGGCTATCTGTATTTTGTAGTACAGGCTGTCTATAAATGTCACCTTTTTTCAATATATTTAACTCCTTCCTTTTTTGTCAACAAGTGTCACGTTTGACCATCCTTTCAATTCTCACAAGTGGCTACAAATATATTGCTAGAGGGTATGTAGTTACACATAGTCTATTCTATCGAGGAAAAAGTTCCCTCTGAAGATCAAAGCATATGATAATACAAGCAATTTTTGAAAATTGATGCTCATATTGTAATATTTTGTTGCGATGAAATGATAAAGCTAGTATTATTCAACTGTTCAAATTATTATGTTGAAATATTAACTGAGACCCACTATTCTACCGTCGCGTCGGCAGGTAAACGGCGGTGTCTGCAGAGATGAATTTTTGAGATATTTGAACAAACGTGTGTTGGATTCAATGCTAACAATAAGGAAATGATGGAGTTGGACGTTTTTTTTCGCGCCTATTTTTCAGCGGAAGCCGAATGAGCAAGCTTGTACAATAAAGCTAACGTACAACAGATGAGGAGTTTATTTTCAAAACGGATTATATCCACTTTTGGACAAAACAATGTTTTGTCGTTTTCAGAATCTCTAATATAAGCCCTATCGACCCATGAATTTCTTTCTTCTCGAAGTGGTTTATATCTACTGTTAAAAAATGCATAAATATTGGTTTTACCACCTAAACGGTGTATATCCATCTCCTTATTTCTCGTCATGTCTTTTACAGCAAAGTGGAACGTATCCCTTATTTGCCGGTACCCACTCATTCACTTTCATATCAAAAGGGCACCTATCCAAATTTGAATTTGCTACTTCTAACTCAAAAGCAGTTCATAAATAAAACAGCGGAGCGAAGCACTGGATGAGCATTTCCAATCAAGCGTCCATATTAAGAGATCGCAGCACTTTGTGCAAGTCTGTTAACAGTTAGGCAAGCGCGACCTCAAATTGTGATTACAATTAATTTTACAATTAAATTGTGATCCATTAATTATTAAATTGTGATATTTGGAAAATTTGTGATTAATTGTGATAAAAATTGTGATCTATTAATATCTACAACGTTGTTATTTGAATCGGCTTCGGTAGTTTTATTGTTCATACTTCAGTTGGATCGAAGGTCCTTTTTTTTTTTTTTTTTTTAAATAGAGTAGAGTAAATATATATATATATATATATATATATATATATATATTAAAAAATGTTGAATACAAGTGGTTTTTTTTTTTTTCAATCTAAAGAAGTTTCTGAAGAAAATGCGTGTGTTTTTGCAAAAGGGATGATATCTACTGTTTTATCACAAAAAGGGATATATCCAAAGTAAAATTGGCAATTTAGGTCTGGTAAAATTGAGGAAAAAAAATTACTAGTCTTATGCCAATAGTCACTTTTTATTCTACCAAAGCATTGTGAGAAATTCGAAATTCTAACAGTTAGTGTTTGTGCGTGAAACGTCTCTTTTGTTTCGCCAATAAAGTATAAAACAGAATATAATTCGTTTTGAAAGTAAACTCCTCAGGTGTCAAAAATGAAAAAAAGTGAAAAATTTGCAGTTACTGCCCTTTACCTGCCCACCTCAGTATTAGGTGCAGTATTTATTTACTTAATAAAAAGTTTATCCTTATTTTAAATGTTTTGTACACTGTGTCAAGTGCATGCGGGGCAAAGTGGAAAATGGTGAAGTGAACTAATTTATTTCGTTTACTTATTCAATGATTTATTGAATCACTTACGTATTCATTTATTAATTAATTCATTTATATTCTTTCTTTTAATAAGTCACTTATTTATTTACTCATTCACTTATTTTCTTATTCATGTACTGTTTTAATCACTCGTTTATTTCTCTCAAAAATCAATTAATTCATTTATTTGTTTATTCGTTTATTGCTTCATTATTTATTAATTCATCCTTTTGTATACTTATTCGTTTGATGAAACATATTTTTAATGACCAGACAGAAATATTTTATTTTCTCTTTGCCCCACAAAATGAAAAAGTAAAGAATGTCCACCATTTTTTTTAAACGTAACAATTTAGTGGCAAAAATGAAAAGTAATGTTGTATTATAAAATATATTGGTTTTTATATACCTCCTGTAATTTTCAAAAAAAAATCTTCATTACGAAAAAGGTAAGCTATCTTAACTATTTCACTTTCCCCTACATCCCCATACCGTTTAGGAGCTCCAACAAGATTAGAATATAAAATATTCATTCATTCCTTGACCAAAAATGTCAGTTTACTTTTAACGAGAATGTGAATAGAAAGCACAGTGAAATTCTGTAACAACGAATATCAATACAACGAAATATCCGTTTCACCGAAATAAATTTTCAGTCTCGATTTACTTACCATTAGATTGCTTAAATTCCATTACAACGAAATTCCCGTTACAAAAAACATAATTTGTGGTTCCTTGAAGTTCGTTATAACGGAATTTCACTGTATGTTTCTTTATTCTCTTATTTTAGTCTATAGACTGTATGCGCTTCACTTTCTACAAGAAACCTCAAGACAAATATATTCAGAGTGGTGCGCCTTCCAATAACAGAAAACATAGTAAAACGCTGCGTCATTCAAAAAAAAAAAAGAAGGGAAACATACGAAAGAAGATCATAAGATATAGTTCGTGAGTGAAAGAACGTGTACTGAGCAAGCGAAAGTGTAAGCCACTGACAAGGTAAGTAAGCAGTCCAACTTTAAAATGTAAGAGCATATTGAAAAAGTTGAAAGGACAGATGTTCTTAAAAAATATATATATATATATATATATATATGTTTCAAATGCAGGGAACAGAAGAATGACTTTCACATTTTGACAGCATTTCCTTTGAGAATTTCCTTCATACCTCAGCCATTGTTTCGTGCTCAACATATGTAAAGGTGTTATATGAAGGAGCTGTTTCCGACCCTGCAATGCTTTGTGATTCCGAACCGCCAATGCGTCCTTTACACAGTTTTTACCAATATTCATGGGACACCCTACATATATATGTATATATATATATATATATATATATATATATATATATATATGAGAGGAGAGAAGTACGGAATGCCATTTACTTTTCTGTAAATAAATTAGCTGGCTTTTGGATAAAAAAAACCCCAAAGCTGCCAACACTGGAAGATGAAAATCAAGGAGGCTTATGCGTAAAATTAGGGAGACTTAGCATAAATAAATTTATCTACAAAAGTTTGACAAGCAGACCTTGCGGTCTCGGAAATTCATATCGGGATGAAATTCAGCAAATTAGTAGTACCCCTTGAGAGAGTGTCTGCACAGTAAAGTAATAAAGCGCACTAGCCAGAACATTCCGAGAAAACAGCTTCTAAAGTTTTATGCGCAGCTTATATAATAGTAGAGATTTTTAACAGCAGCAGCTCTGTGGTCAGCGTACTGGATTCCCGTGCAGTCCATCCCGGGTTCGATATCTCCTGGAGATTTCATTTTTTCACCAAAATGTACCTCACTTGTTCAATCTTGCGACGTCTATTTTTATAGACAGGATAAAAATCTAATATACCATAAACAAAATTGTGCGTATCTCGTTGAAAATAATAGAAAAATAAATACCCGTGAAGACTGCATTAAAATACAATCGATAGTCCATTATCAACTGAGATCGCCAATTTTTAATAAAATCAATCGGTATGCCTGGATGCTTCCAAACTTTCGGATAAAATAGAAATTTTCATGAATATTAATGAAGTATGTTTTCCTACAAATATCGTACAGAAAGGTTGCTCCTGTAAACAATCTTCTTTTATACATTGTGGAAGAAGTCAAAACAGTTTTTGTTTTCCATGTTTTTATGATAATTATCATTCTATTGTGTGTATATAAATATATAATTGATAAATAAAAACCATATTGTTAAATTTTATACATAAATTAACATGTCCTACCCTAATTTTGTGGCCGTGGTAATTCAAATTGTAATTTATAATCGATTGAATTTATCTCTATTTTCTCTATTAAAAATACAATACGTATTTAAAAATAAAATATTTTCTTCAATTGAAATTTCAATTAGCTGTAACAGTCGCTTCATAAATTCATACAAAAAAAAAATGCTTCGAGAGGTATCGAACCCGGGATGGATAGTACCGGAATCCAGTACGCTGACCACATAGCCACTGAACTGCTGCTGGCGAAAAATCTCTCTCTCTACTAGTATATATATTAGTTGCGTGTAAAACTTTAAAGGCTGTTTGTTCTGGCTAGTGCGCTTTATTACTTGTGTAGATATTCTCAAGGGTTACTACTAATCTGCTGAATTTCATCCTGATCTGAATTTCTGAGACCGTAAGATCTCCTTGTGAGTGTAAAAGGGATTTTTAAATTTCTAAATTGAGTCTACAAAGGACCCGAAATTTAGAGTTTCGAAATCCGGAAGGACTTGAAGTTAGAAAATTGCGATAATTATTTTTACTTTTTTAAAGTAAAAAAAACTACAATTCTTAGATTCGAAAAGAAAGAAGTTAAAAAAGAGACTTTAAATTTCTTTTCTCTTACAAGTGATAATAAATATTAATTTTACTTGCAGCAGGTAAAATTTTAGTTAAGTTCAGAGGAAATATCGGCGAGTTTTTTCTAAACTTCCTTGTCTTAGGGATTTTCGGAAAAATGCTTCTCACTGAACAATCCCTTTTTCGGGGAATTTCGAACCAGCTGAGCAAAGCGTGGCTGGGTCAGCTAGTATATAAATATGTAAAGTTTGGTCGCAGATATTTTATTTATTTTTTTTTTGTTAAAATTAATTTTCAATGGGGATTATTTCCCTAAACATAAATTAGGGAACCTACGGCCCGTATAAAAAGTTAGATTTCGTATTTTTTCACTAATTTTATTTTTCGCTTCAAACTTTCAATATCATAACACTACATACACCTTATTTTGACCATTTTAGCAATTGGAAATATGCATCTAGGACTAACGGTAACAAAAATAGAAGTCATGCAGTTTAAACAGGAACCCGCTGCATAAATAGAGAGAGAAAGGATGAAAGAGAAAAAGAGAGAGAGAGAGAAAAATAAAGAGAGGGGGGGACAGATTTCAACTTTGCCATTCATTTTGTGAATGAAGAAAACATTTTCACCGAGGAAAGCAACTGCAAAATAATATGGCCGTCTTGTAGACAAAATTAAGGGACATAAACAAATGTCTAAAAATATTCATCAAGCTCTATCTTAAAATGAAGCTGACGCCATGTTCCATAGAGGGAGGGTTGAGCATATAAAGAAATCGATTATTGTAGGGCGAAAGTTACTAAAAACAAGTTCTATAAAGCTCCACCTGATTCATGGAATTGAAGTGGAAAAGAAATAAAAACGAACGAGTTAGGAAAACTTTTGTCATTCTCATTTGAGGAGAAACGATACGTAATGTGTTCACGTAAAAGATTAAACACTGTCATAAAGAGCACGAAATGTATCGTAAGAGATTCGAGAATGTATGATACGTAATCTCATTCCAACATACGAACGACCCAATCTTTCTGATAAAACTTTGGAAACATTTTTTCCCAAAACTTTTGTTTTCTTTTATTGGATCGTAGTTTTTCATTGAATCATTTTTTTTTTTTTTTTTTTGTATTTGCTAGATTTTTCACATTAACAGTTATGAAATTAAGTAAAGAGAAGTGAAGCATATTTAAAATAAATTCGTCAATAAAGTAAAAAATCTTACCAACCCATTGAATAAATTTTGGAATTTTGATTAAGTTGAAAATAAGAGATGGATTAATCCGTTTTCACGAGCGTGACATTTTACGCACATATTTGCGCTTCATTCCGAAAACTTTCGGAATGAAGCGCAATTTCGGCTATTTTTGTTCTTGCAAACATTATTTATGGGCGTTTTGCTGACCTTTAAAGACTATCAAAAGAAGTGTTATTTAATGGAGAGATAGAGAACGGCGTGCTGAATTGGACCTATTTTGACATTTTACCATTTCACTTAATAAAAATAAAATAACAATTTCTCTTCAACACATTAGCTTAACACATACATTCGTTTTGTTTTCTTTTGTTTTTTGAATTTCAATTGAAGTATTTCAGAACATAATTATAAGTTGAAACAAATTCAAATAGGACCAGAGTACATCACTGTTGGTGTAATTAATTTCCATGGGCAGTATATCTTGGACCAGGTTTGAAAAATCTTAAATTATGCAGATATTGGTTTCCCTTCAGCTCCTACTTCGTTACGTGGCATCTAAAGAATGAAAAAACATTAGTTTCATAAGTTACATATCTATAAACTCAGCTTGTATAAGGATGTTTGGTACTTATGTGTCATCCGTATGTTCATGATTAATATCCAAAATTTTACTTCTTAAATTGTTTTTATTAAACCCTTGCCTTTGAAACAATTGGCTTATTTGTGATTTCTTGTATTCGTTTTGTTTTTCAAAAAGTTGTCAAATATACGAATCGGTATTATTAAAGCCCGCTTTAAAAGCAATATTAAAGATGTCACTAAAAACTGGCTTTAGTCTTGAAACTAAATCCTAACTCGATCGAAAATCACAATACTTACTCTAGGTACCCTAAGTGTACCTCCAAGGTACACAACTTCTCATAAATTCAAGGCACACTACTTGATCATTAGCTGAAAATTGTCTAATCACTGGGTTGAGTATAAGGCCAGTCTTATTTTAATGACATGCTATTAGGGCTAAAGCTATAAAATTTACTGTAGCACAGAATCTGTATTTTGAGCTATTTTACATGAAAGCAAACATAAAAAATTACTTTTGATGCACGGCGAATTTACTCTTCTACACATATTATCTCAAATTTGCAGTTTTGTCGGTGATAAAGATGCAAACTTCACATGTAGTGTTTCCATATCATTAAAATTAAAGCTAAAATACAGGACCAAGGTGCACCGCTTTCAACCACCTACTTTTTTTTTGCAGGCGATATTTTTTTTCGCATTTTATTAATTTTCTTTTTGCATACAATAAATACAACAACGTCTTTTCCCACAATTAATTTGGTCATTGGTCTTCAAATATACGCTGGAACCTAATATTTCTAAAATAAATACCTGAGTAATTACTCAATAGAATCAACCTATATTTGCGTTAATCATTCAATAATACGAAAAGTTGTTACAATTTTTTTAAAAAAGCGTTACAACTAGCTTCGCTGTCTCTCCTACGTGTATACTTTTACAATTTCAAGCACAAACTCAGAATCAGTGAAATAACTTTTTGAGTTAATGTTAGGGAAAATTAATGCTTTAGCACATAAAAAGGATCTGGTAGAGTCCATCAAAACCTAGAGACGTTTTTGTTTTGCTTTTACGTGAAGGAAGATTTTATCGTAAATATTTCCTTTTCAATGATTTTTGTTCAATGAACTGAAGAGAAATTAGTACATTTCTACAGCATTAAATTTTAAGAGGTTTTATACTGCAACTAATTTTCACAAACATTTAATATTCTTCATTGTATACCCATTTCTAACACATTTTGCTCATTGTGTTGGTATCTTCAATGAAATATGCAACAAACTGTTTTAAAACATCAAAAAAATAGAGCTTCAGAACACAAACCATTTTTAAGTATATATATACGCGCGCGCGCGAACGTATCATTTTATAATACAAAAACCACTTTTCACGAAAACTTAAGTGGGTTTTTGTTAGTTGCCAACCCCGGTTGTTGCTGAAATCGAACCAGCTCACTTAGAAAATGTAATAAAAAGTGCCTGAGTTTATATATAACGACATACATTTTCACATTCAATGATTCATCTCAATATGCCTGGTTCATTTAAGAAAAGAGACTCTGTGAGACCATTTGTTTCATTTTAAAATTGAATTATCTATAATTGAGCCATCGTATGGATTATTCCACAGTACTCAGTGCCACGCACGGGACATTTCACAGCCAGATTTTGAAACATTCGTATTTTTTCTACTAATGAAAATACATATAACGAAGTTTTCAATTATTTTCAACTCTTATTTGGATTTTTACAGTAAAAACATAAATACTACTTTCACATATCGCTGTGAAACGTCCCGTACGTAAAATTAAATCCTGTGGAATGATCCGTATATTAATTGAACATTTTCCTTTACAGGATTTATAAAAAAGATCAAAGGTAATGAAATAAGTAGCTGATGAACCTGATCGATATTCATCCGCATTTGAAAAGCTGTTTCTGATTTCCACTGTATTCAAAAACAAGAATTTTATATCAGAAATAACGGCAATCAAACGAAAAACGCAACCACTTTTGACGATGGAAAATGCAATGCAAGAAGTCCCGTTGAAATTGTCCATGAAATGTTCTAACTCCCTTCAGAAAACCTCGCAAATGTATTTGAATAAAGGAATAGAATGAAGCGGAAAATGTTATTACGAAACTCTGCAGCTGCTAAGAAGTTGCTTTTCTGCGCTCTCAGGATTTCAGGAGACTTCATTTTTTTTTTTTTTTTTTTTTTTTTTTTGCCAAATGTTTGCCAGAGAAATATATTACTTAACGGGCATGTGTATTTTAGTAAATGAATACAACAATTGCCTTCCAAAATCCGTAATTTCATTTTTTTAATCTGAAACGTTTTCTTCAAAACGTTCAAGTGCTTCTTGTGCTTTCAAGTTATCCATTTAGCCTTTATTTTCCTTCATTTAGGCCATTAAAAAAATGCATAGCCATTAAGCAATGAGTTCCTTAAAAAATTCAAATTTTATGGAACATTTTAATAGATTCAATCCTAATGTTACGAAGGTTTCGCACGTTTATGAGTTATTTCATCTTCAAAAATGCATAATAAATTTTATTACTAAGTGCAACAAGAAATTATATAACGAATTTGGTATAATCCAAAAAAAGATGACATTACAAGACGAAAAGATTGAAAACTTTGTTTAGAAAAAATGCAAATCAAGTTCATTTTTCACTTCAATACAATTTTTATTTAGCATAAAATACGTACTACAGTTTACTAACTACTAGGGTTGGCACGCTTTTCCCATCGATAGAAAAAAAACATGGGTAAAAATGGTAAAAACCGTCCTGGCAAAAGAATGCATCTTTGCCAAAGTGGTAAAAATAGATGTGCTTTACATACGAGGATTGAATGTAGCTAGTTTAATCTTTAGTCATTTTAACTCTAATCTAATATTTTTAATGTTTTTAAACTAAAAATAGTCAATGCATCATTGGAAAAGTAAACTAAATGTAAAGTTTATACTGTTTTAGTAAAATGCTTTCTTAAGTTAAGACTATAAATGAAGAACATCAGAAAGCGGAGAGTAAATAACAATAAAATGGCTCAGTGACTTCGGTTTAAATTTAAACTATTAAACAAGTAATTACTATTAAATAACAAAGTTTAATCTTTTAATTGATTTTTAACAGAGAGCTAAAAGATAATTCGGCTTTGACATCAGAACAATAGAAAATTTGAAGAGAAAACTATGATTAATATGGTATTATGAATATGGGGGGGGAGGAGTGTAAAGCTCAAATTAAATTATAACTATGTTTGTGAAAATTTTACATAAAATAGCTCAATCTCATTCAAATCCACTTGAACCTTGTACATCAGAACACATTTTTTGTTTTATTTTAATATTACATTTATAAAAGGCAAGTTCCAAAATATGACCTATTTCCAACCGTTTTCGAGCATTGTTCATTATTTTAAATTGTTTTAATTATCAAATTAATATTATTGAAAAACGTGATTAAGTTTGAACTGTCCGTTTTAAGTCTCAATTGAATTATGCATAAAATTATTTAGCTATTTTGTACATTTTTAAAATCTTATCAATTTTCCAGTTTTTGCTATTTTTTAACTTTTTTTTTTTTTTTTCTTTTTTCAGTTTTGCCGTTGTCCAGGCAAAAATACCATTTTGCAGACAAAATGACCAACCTTATTTACCCTACTAAGAAGTACCACTTCAAAATTTTTTTGTCTGTTTTAGTCACTTTTCTTCAGAGATTAACCCTTCCTCAGTGTGTCACAGGTTCTCTTTTTTCTTTAAATTTACTATTTGTATTTTTTAGTTATACTACAAATGTTGCTTCACAATATGGGATAAGGAATGAAAAAGCATAATCACCTTATTCCACTCTCTTGCATCGTAAATGTTTTAACAACAGAATATATTTAATAGCTTTAACATAAAAATACAAAAATTAATAGAACGCAGTTGATATAATATTGATAATTACATTTTTTCATATACGAGATACAGCATAAGCTGAATCCCCCTCCCCCTTCTCCACCCGACGAACACGATAAGAGAAACATATATGATAGCAAATTATCCCAAAATAACTTGATGAAAAGAAATTCATTTTTAACATTCCAGTGCTTTGAAAAGAAAAAGGTATTAATGCATGGTAATATTTTCTTTCCAATTTTATATCGCATACAGCGAGTTTAGTGAGAAAACGATCAACGTTCATATGAATTTTATTTATATTTTTACAGGAAAAACATACCCAACATCACAAATTCCACGGAATTAATTTTAATCGTAATCGTGGCTTTAAAATAATAATAAAAAAAAAACTCTTTAAAAGAAAATAAAATTAAAATAACAAGAAGATCAGATTGGTAGGCTTCGATCAAAAACAACGTCCGATCTTTTTAGAAAAAGTCCTAGCCTTATGGACTTTTTTAAATCAAATACACCACTACTTAAATTTTGCATCAATTAATGTTGTTGTTAAAACATTTTAGAAACATTATTAACAAGAAAATCGCCCGTCAATATATGACTGGTGAAAATTGCTTCTATAATCCATACTTTTCCATCCAAACTTTTGTATACAAGCATCTAGCCGCTTTAATTTATTTCACATAGTACTTGAACATTAAATAGGAAATAAGACAAATGGAAATAAGACAAAAATACTGAGTCCGGTTTCCTAGTCACATACATCACGTGGCAATAAACGTAAAGAATCAACTTGACCTTCATCTACGAAAAATATTATACCATTCGAATGAGGAATGGTTTAATACTATCAAACCCAAATGAAATAAAGTGAAATTATAAAAAAAAAAAAAAACTAAAAAAACGCAGAATTATGGCAAAATGTTCGTCAGCTAAACGATCTGGTTTTCAACTGGCCTTTTAAACAAGTCCATTGAAAGAAGGGGCCGGGGAAATAATTGTGCAATGCATGGCCACCGTTCTAAGCAGAGCTTGGTCCCGAGTGGCAGTTTTGAATAATTATGTCTTTAACTGTTGGCCTTTCCATTAATTCGCTTGAAAATTAACCGATTAATTTGAGAAAATAAGGATTTTTAAGGCTACATTTTGGACTATCAATTGGACTCGGATTTATGAACCATTTCTAGTGACTTTTTTTTTTCTTTTTTCTTTTTTTTGGGTGGAGGGAGGAACTTTATTCTATTCATTTGTCAATCATATTTTTCCTCTCCTCATCTTTTTGTACATTTACCGGTGTGTCGTTTTGCACCTGTCAAAATCTTTATCGGAAGCCAACAGCCTTTCGAATATTCATTTTGAGAATTTTTGTTCTGAAAAAAAAGTTTTTTTTTTTTTTTTTTTGTAGCTTCATTGAGCGAAGAAATGTTACAAGCGATTTGTCTTTAAGGAAATGGTTAGATTAATCGGATAATCGGAGGATGACACTGAAGATTTAATGTGAAATGTGTTTTTAAATTTCATAACAACGCTAAGTTAAACTGTGTGAATTAGTTTTTATACAAAAATTTACCTACACTTTGAATGAAGAAATATCTGAACATTAGCCGCGAGAAAGCTTAAAAAGCGGTTATATAACCAGAAAGTTTGGAAACTCCTGTATTAAACATGGCAAAAAAAAAAAAAAACTCGCAAAACCTAAAAATTAACAAAAGTAAATAGAGGAATAACATATCTTTTTAAAGGTGGGCGGCGCTTCCGTTTCCCCAGAAAGGTTTAGAAAACTGGTCAAAAAATGTTCCGAAAACATATTTCGACCAATTCGAATGAAAAACATTTTAGGAATTTCGGTTCATCAGAACAAAAAAATTTTTTGCACATTAGAACGAATGAAATGAAAATTAACTAATGAGGCAAAAAGGAATTCGTAGAAAAACTCAAGCAGTTAAAAAACGGGCAACAAGGAAGAGCATATTCAAAAGAAAATTCGCAAATTCCAAACACAAGCCAAAATTGTAAAAAATACGAAACGAAAGCTAGCTTCTTATACAAATTAGAACACGGAAACCTTATAAAAGCCAAGACCAGTTTTGGAAAATTTTTACCAAGACTGAAATTAAAAGATAGGTTGAAATTTGAACTGTGTTAAGCTATGCGAGACTTATTTACTTGTTAATAAAACGAGTTTCTAAAAATCGGATTATCAAAAAACCCAGAAGCGCCTAGACAAGTCGTTATAAAAGCCCTAAAATATTAATAATAATACTAAAATAAAAATAGATTAAAAAATTAATAGCAAATGATTTAAAAATTTAAATAGAAATATTGAAGCAGTTTAAAACAAGCAACAAACACTTCTTTTTAAAAGTTCGTTGTTTGGGCGAGCGGCCATCCAGTTAGTGATTAGGGGCGGCACTCACTTTTTGCAAGTGAGCCCAAAATTTATAGATCCGAGCCTGCTATGGAACTTTCTAACATAAGTGCATTACCATTAACTACATTCTTCTGAACTTACTTTCATGCACGAAAGGAAAATGTGAGTTCTGCCTAATTTGTAAATATTTACATAAAATTGAAAGAAGCACAGAAGCTAAGCTCCCGTGGGCTCTCATGCAAATTAGGCTTCGAACTTAACATCGAATACTTGGCTTCGAAAATGGAAGTATTACGCCGTTTATTTATTCTACAACTCAATTAATAGTCAATTCTATTGTTTCTATGAACGGTCTAATGAAGTTTAGTTTCATGCTTTCCAAAAAAAAACGTGACATCTACTGTTCGTCAGGCCCCAATATTGGTGCCTCAAGGAACATGACCTATGAAAGAGGAGCACTTATGTCACTATAGGGGTTTAGTGTGAACAATGACGTAGGCTGCTTTTGTCAGGTTCGACCCCTGGGAAGCGGCCAACAAAATCGGTCTGGTCGGCATTTCTTTGGATGCATTGTAAAAATCTCTTAAAATACGGGGGAGGAGGGGGCCTAAATTTTTCCAAATACAATATAGCAAAGGCCTAAATACGGGCCTACGGAGTTTACAAAATCAATAAAACCCCTTGCAGCCACATTTTTCATGCATAGAAACTTTTCAACCAAACCTCAAAGGACCCCCTTCCTCCCCACACACACACACACAAAAAGCAAGGCGTTCCGGGTTCAAAATACTAGAGTGCGTGCGTGAAAAGCATTTTTCTCAAATAAATGCTCCCCCCCCCCTCTTTTATTTAAATGGCCATTTTTAACAATTATTAAGCCAAAAAAAGGGGGGTAACGCGAATACTAAGGGGTACATGATTGTACATATTTGTATAAAGAAAGAAGCAAGTTTTCTAATTTGAGCTTGAACTCTTGAGCAGTAAAACAAGAGTTGCAGAATAAATAAAATTCAAAACGTTTGCATGAGAACTTAAAAATGAAAAGGTATTAATTTATTTCATTTATTTTACTTGAAGGATAATTATTCATATGCATATTATAAAAACTATATTCTTGTTCTTGTGAATATCGGTTATATACATTTGATAAAAAATCGAATTATAAAATAAATGAACAATATATAACAAAAGTTAGAGACTAGCACATTAAAGAAATGATATGCACATAAAGCGTTATTACAATAACGTACAAGCTACAATTTATTCATTATAATAATTAATTTATAATTAGTTTCATTCAAAACCTAAATTGGATAAACTTTTTCCTTCTTCCTTTTAAATTTGAGTTCTGTACTCTTTTTTTCTAGACCCACTCTCGTTTAGAAGTAAATATGATTTTCTTCTTAATATACGATCGATTTTTACTCCTATTATCCTGTTAAATGAGATGGGTATACTGAATAAAGGCGTGAAAAAAAGGTTTAAAGTAGTAAAAAATTAACTATCAACAAAAAGAAAGCCATAAAGAAAGATTATCTTATACACTCTAACCTGTTTTGTGCGGTCTTTTTTTTTTTTTTTTTTTTTTGTGCGGTTTTTCTTTTGTACAATTTATATTTTTATGCGGAATATGAAAATTTCAATCAAACTGAAACATAATTGATGAAGTTATTTATAAAACGAGGGCAAAGAAGTATCTTCAGTTGACAAAAGTAATTTTGAACCAGTTTACCGCTAGAAGCATCGTATATTGTCAGACTACGAAAGATAATGGTCATACGTTTCGCATGTGCTAAGTATGTACACATGTAAATAAAATATTAAAAGTAAGAAAAATTCAAAATGGTCCTCTGGTCTGGTTTAAAGAAAATAGTAAAAGTTATTGTAACTCATAATATTTTTTGTAGCAAGAAATGTGAATTTTCCTAAAAAATGTTTGTTTCGGAGATCCGATACTTTTGTAGCCAAACACTTCATATGAGCTCACGGAAACTAAGCTCCTGTTCTTCGTTTAATTATTTTTTTTTCTTTCTCTTTTTCAGAGATCAATACTATTTACGAAAGCTTTCTGAAGAACACAGGCACTTATTTTGTAAGAAATTAAACCATGGGAGAGAAGTTTATAATAAGCATGACAGGTAACACAACTATGACTGCAAAAACGCAATACCTATACTTCAAGTTGATTTGCCAGCGGTACTGTTAATAGTAGCGAGAAAATACAAAGTGTAACTTTTTTATTCTTCATCTAGCAAACAATGGATATTTTTAACAAAACATGAGAAACCTAACACTCAAAAGCTTATTGGAACTGGATGGAAAAGTATAATCGAAGAATTAAAACTCTTATGCCTTAATCAAAATAAAATATCTCCTTCCGAATTTTTAGGTTTGGTTTAATTGGCACGATTTACTTTCAAAAATAGGTATTGCAAGCAAGATGCTTAAAAAAAAGAGCTTAACTGAAAGTTCTATAAGGCGTTAAATAAATTACATCAATAAGAAATAAAGTATAAATTATTTTTATTAAAGTTGTGACTGCAGAGAAAGAGAAAATCTTAGTTAATCCTGAACAAGGGCGCTGGCATAATCAAATGCAGGAGGATGTACCCGCATGTAAATCACACACACACACACACAAAAACAGGTTTTACAATTATTATTATTTATCTATTTTTTAAAATTTATTATTATTATTTTTCCTTTATCTAATTAATTATTTTTAAAGCGAATATTGAGCTGTAGTGAGATCAAAAAGCAATCATCTTTTGACTGGTCAAAAAAGGACAAACTAGAAAATATTTATAATATGTTTACTTTTAAAAGCCAGGGTATGAACCCCTTGTAAACACATGCCGGCACTCTGTGACACATTTTGTATTTTTTAAACTATTTCGAAGTTTCTCCTTTTTTAAATTGGGTGTTTTCTTTAGCAACCATAATAATTACTAAACAGTTTTGAAATTTAAAGAAAAAAATGAATAAATAAATGAACATTTATGTTTTTTTTTTTTTTTTTTCAGTTTAGCTGTTTCTTAATTTTATTTTTAAAAGCCAGCACGTGCAACCCCAGCCGGTGCTCAAAATCCTGGATGAGAATAGAAGTACATTCATACGCTAATATTGATAAGAGTTTTTGCTTTTCGATAGTAAAAGAAGCGCTATAAATAACATTCGATATTCTACTTTTTATTGTACTAGTGCATGCGAATACGCATATACCAGTACAACGTTAGCAGTACAAAACAGTTTTACTTCAGTTTAAATTATTGAATGTTTTACCTTCTTTCACCAGCAAGAGCTTATGTAAAATGAAACTAGCGTATCCTCAAGAAACGGTCTCCTTATGAAATCATGTTTGACAAATGACAATACTGATACTTTAATCAGCTTTATAATTATTTGGGAGGGGGTGTCGTTTCGGGTGGTGTGGTATCAATATTGGGGGGCGGAGAGAGGGGTCCACATAGGCGGCTTCCGCTAGAGGCAGCCAAAACTAAATTAACCAAATATTGCATATATGTTCGGAACTCAAGTACGTCATTTGAAATTATTCAATGGGTGAAAAGGATTAATCAGTGGATGGAACAGCGATGTGAAGAAAGATATTTATTGAATTTATCATTTGTATCAGAAAAATTATATCATTTTGAAAACTTTTTGAACCGAGAAAGATGTGCTGGATGATTTATTTCCAACAAAAACTTCGTGGTTTTTACTTTATTGTTTAGTTGAAAAAGATAATATTGTAAATATATATTAGATTCAAACGTTTCATTTGTGAAAATTAAAAATTTCAATTCTTCGTCAACACATGAAGATATATTTCCTTTTTGAAATCTGTATCGGAGAGGAAAAGAGTACTAAGTCACAAAAAAAAAAAAAAAAGCCGGGAAATGAGTTTCAAGTTTTTCTTTCGTGATGATTTGTAGCATTGAATTCTCATTCATGGCCACATAAAATGAACATTTCTTTTCAAAATCTCAGCGCTTTACACCTCTGAATACAGTATAAAAACTTGAGTACCATGCTGTTTAAATCTCGATTTTGGAAAAAAAAAAAAAAAGAAAGCAAGAAAGGGGGGGGGGCGCATTGTGCTCCCTCCTCCCTTCCTTCTTTCTAAGTAAGATGTAACATGGTTAACAAAAATGACGAACCTTGTCCTCTGCTCTCCCGCCCCAAGACAATGTTGTTAGAAAAAGGGGGGTTCTCCCCCCCTCCCCACCGGAGTGATCGCATTCACCACTCACCTCTCATTTTATTCGATATTAAAGATTATTTAAAACCTTCGAGCAACATCTCCAAATGATTATCATTCATAATAATGTAATATTTTATGTTTTCAAAGTGACCATCTCCCTGTATGAAAATGTAGTTAGCATTTTGTATGCTTTCAAACAGAAATTCCGAGAGATCGTATGTTATAGGAGTGAAAGAGTTTAGGTAGAAATCGCTGTTCTGGAACTGGCTGAACATAAGAGGTCAATAAAGTTTTAGTAAGGGTTGAGTAAGGGTAATTTTTAAGGGACATTTTTCTCTTTTTGGACGGGGGGAGGGGGCACTCGTTCTTAATGGTCATGGTGATATTTCTGGGATCTTCTGCATTGAAGTCCATGTAAAAGCGTTCATTTTCTACATAAAGTAAGCAAACATACATTCGTTCAGAGACGTTTAAGTATCAGTCGTTCACACTGCGCTTAAAGAAATGTAACACACTCAAGTTTATGAAAAACTCCTTAAAGCAGTCTCTGCTGATGACAATGAGTTATGTACACAGACTAAATGGGCCCCTTGAAATGCACGAAATGGGGCAACGAAAGTGGAATAGGGATTGTGTTTACGCATGAACGCATGTGCACAGGGAGCAGTACTCAGGTCCGTCATTTGGGCAATCAGGGGGGGAGGGCATTGGACCAGGGAAAGGGGCCATGGATTTAAAATCATAATGTAAATTTCCAATGAAATGTACTGAGTATAAACCCCTTTACCCTCCCCCCCCCCCCCGACTTGGGAAAACTTTAAAATGATGGGTTTGGCAACGATATTTTCTTTTTTTTTCTTTTGACAGCTGACATCAAATCAAGTCTTTTAATACGATCGTGGTTAATACGAAATCACGGCAAAAACAAACATTTTTTTCATTCAGTTAGTATCGTTATTTAATTACATTGAAAATCTGACGCATAATGCGTGCATTAAAATGAAAGTTTTGGCTAAGACGAACAAAAACTTTTGACCTCTTCACTGAAAATTTTCGCGATTGCAATTTTTTTTTAAAGAAATACTCACTATTTTATGTTGTTGTACAAAGCCAGACAGGTATAGAGAGCATACCTTAAATCTTTTGTATAGAGAATATGCCCTTACACACCTGTTTACTTCTGGACATTTCAATTTGATTGGAGATAAAACTGTCTACCTTTTCATTATGAATTATCATCGATCTCTATATTGTTGGTTAACATCCTTACTTCATAAAAAAGGTAAATTTCAAGAAGTTAAATTTTCGGAACATACTAGAAACAACTTGAACTTGAAACAACAGATAGAGTCCAATGTATCTATTAGTAATAGAAGTAATTATTTTTTGAATATAGATTTCTTAATTTTTTTTACGATTAAGCTTATTTATAGTTATTAAGAATAAAGCTCAAAAAAGAACAAATTGTTTAATTCTTTGCATTTCGTTCTGTCCAACTTTAACTGTATTTAGATTCCAAATATTTCCTTTTAACAGAGAAAGTTGATAAGAGCTGCCTATGATGCTGAAACGATGTGCTACGACACACATAAATCAAACGAATATTGAACACTTATAATAACGGTGATTAAAAGATGACATCAAGACAGCGATGCGACAATCTAATGTGATACGAACATACCGGAAAAACAAGTAAGTAATTAAACGAATAGAGTCATATGCCTCTAGGGAGGGGGGGGGAAGGGTTATACATTTAATGGAATACCTAAATAGAGGTCCAGTGAAAATAATAGTGGATACCTCATGTGAGACAGCAAAAATATGAGTTCGGAAGGTGTGTTTGGAGGTGTGATGAACGAATACAAAACCGAAAGTTTCCGTCCAGTAACCTGGTTGGCCGGAAAAAAAAAAAAAAAAAGCTACGGTTCAACGAAATCACTCACCTGAAAGAAAGGGTATTCCCTCGCTCTCTCGATGGCTTCAATTTATTTCCAATTCATGTTGATTATTCCTAAAGGTACCAAACATTCGAATTTAAACAACAAACGATCTGTCCGGAACCGAAGCACTTCGCTAGTGTTTGAGAGCACGCTGGAGTACCGGCTGATCGGCGCAGGGCACGCTGGGAAGAGCAGACGGTTCCATTGCGGTGTGTGAGGTGAGCGGCCTTTAGCATTTATTAAGCTCTTGTTTTCGCTTCGGGCACAAATGAAGAAAGTGGATTTAAACGGGATTCTTCACTGCGGCACCAATTTTCATTCAATTTGAGGAGGCATTCCCCTTTCATCTCTCGTCTCCTTTTGTTTGCAGCCAATTTCAAATTTTATATCATACTCACCAATGGAATAATGTGTCGGAGTCCGTCATTATCCATTCGAGTTGGCCGCTCTGCCAGGGCTTACGATGTCGGAGTCGGGGGCTTTAAAGTTTCAGGAGTCGGAGTAGATCCGTCATTTAGGGGTTCACCCCCCCCCCCCCCACTCACACCAGCTTTGAAAAAATATTATTTTCCAGCATGAGTGGAAGTGGTTTTTGCTTTTGCTGTTTACCAATAAAATTGCATTGCGTTTTCACCAATGCCCCCCCCCCCCCCTTGGAGAAATTCGAAATGACAAGTTTGAGTCGGAGTAAGAGTCGGTCATTTTTCCTCCGACTCCCCTGAGCTGGAATATTCAATTTCTGGGAATGACAGTGGCGGATCTACAGGGTTTGGGGCCACTCGTAATGCATTTTTGGGGACTCTTAGAAAGAAGAGGGCTGCGTAAAGTATTTCCTATGTGCCATTTTGGATCCTCTTCGAGAAACCTATGTCATGGACCGCCCTTTACTGTTGTGCAGTATAAATCGGCCTTTGGAGATAGACTTCTACGAAAAACTTCTGCTGAGTCTTATATTCTTATTAACTGAAATACATGAAGCATGCAGACATTGATTTAAATTTCGTCCAACCTGTAAACATTCACCAAAAACCAAAAGTACAAGAACTGAATTCCCATGCAAATTAGTAATATGCATGAAATCAGTGGTTGGAAGTAGCGCGCTACAAGTAGCGTCACTATTGTAGTAGCTACATTTTTTACTAGTTTGGTAGCACTACTTTTTTTTAAAAAGTAATGTAGTGAGTAGTTCGATACAAAAAAAAATAGTAGTTTGTAGCGATTTCTGGAAACTAATTTTCAATAAATTAAAAAAAAAAAAAACGAGCAAGGTTCGAACGAATCTGACTGGTGTAATTTACGCTTTTACGCAAGTACATTAGCGGATGCAATGAAAAATAAGACTCATAAAATACGAGCTAACCTCAGATAGTATATGGGTCATTCTCCAGAAAATGTTACTTTTGAAAGCAAATATTTTTCAATTTCGAAATCTTTTGCTTTTTTTCTTTTTTCATTCTTACATGAAAGTGTTAACTACTAGAAGTAACCATAAACAATGGCCCAGCTAAGTTCCAATTTTTTTTACTCATATATTTTTAAAAAAAACCTTGTTAACGGGAAAAAAAACCTTTTACTGTTTAAAAATCGAGGCCAATTTAATATCAAAGTAGTAATTCTGTTAATCGTACAAACAATGAGCTATTTTAACGATTAGTGGGAATCGAATATTAAGCTATCTTAATTAAAGTATGGCTTAATTAGTAGTTATCCTTTTAGTTCAAATGAATGTTAAAAATAGTATTTAGTAAATTTGAGAATATGCTAGCAATTTATAATTTTGGTAGAATGTCTAAGATATTTAATCTCCATCATTAAATTTCACCTTAGAAATAATGACACTGATAAGGTCTGTAACGGAGGTGAGGAATTTCCCATTAATATAGGACTAATGGATACAATTTTCAGTTAAATATTTTTTTCTTCGTTGCTACAACCTGACATGTTAAGCATATGAAAACATGTTCACTTTTTTCTTTTAACATTAATTTACATCGGTGAAATTCAAGTTCACGCAGTTGAGAAGTCACAATAGCCACACTTAGTTTTTAAAAATAAAATCTTCTTGTTTTTCGACAAAAATCTCACAACTTCTTCATGGCTGAAAACAAACAAGGGGGATTTAGATAACGGAGGTGAGAGTATATTGTGTGACATGACTCCTTATCCTATTAAAACGAACTAAAACACAATATTAAAAAATTAAATATATTTAAACAATTAGTATTTGAGACACTTGTGAAAGGAATAATAAATAAATAAGCATATACTTTTAATTAAACAAATTATTAAGCAACATAAACAGTCACACAAGGTGTGTGACATGCCACGGAGGTGAGAATCCACATGTTGGGAACCATAAATATACTAAAATAAAAATTATTATTAAAAGATTGTTGGCAGGTTTAAATGATATATTTTTGATGAAATTAAAAAGCATTGTTGAATAGATTGTTCTTTAAAGTTTTTAATGTAATAGGCGCGTGACAAAAATGGTACACTTTTTGAAGAATGACCCATATCATTTTGACGTCATACGTTCTACCTGTTTGACGCGATTAGTTTGTTTGGCATCGTAATTTTCATATTTTGCCAATACTTGCATTGAATAGAGATTTGCTTACACTGTTAAAACTACAGGTTCCATTCGGTACCTTTCAGGGGTCAAACGCTTGTTCATCAGCGGCACCCAATACGGAGCCGAAATAGCACCTCTAACTAGATGAAAAATAGACACCTTTTAAAAAATAGGCAGCGGGGGTGAAAAGAAGCAACCTACGGAGAGAGAAATGGCACCCTTACTGATTTCTTCTGTAAGATCCTCCTCCCCCGTATTGTGTGCGTTTTTGAACACAGTTGTGTAGGCTTTTTTTTTTAAATAGTGTTGATTAATAATATTCTACGTTTTGGACATTTTTCACATTGCATTCTGTACTGGAAATGATTAAAGCTTGTTATTACAGCATTTTATCACATTTCAGAGTTTTCAACATAATTAAGAAGTGCTCATTGCTTTAATTCATCTGATCGTGCTCTAACTCAATGTTTCTCAACCTCTTTTGAACCACAGGCCGATAAAAGCAAACGAAAAGCATTTGCGTACCAGTGAAATTTTTATCCTTTTCTTAAAAATAAATAAAATTGATAATAATAATAATAATAATAACTCTGGGGCTGTTAAAAACTTGTGAAAAAATTCTGCGTAATGATGAGTTTTTTTTTTTTTTTTTACAAAGTAATATTAAAAATAAATAAAACAATAAATCTTTACCCCCTTTACTTGGTATCAAAGAACTGCTGCAAATATATTAAATTTAAAGACGAGTAATTATTTCAATAATCATAATTAAGTTAGTAATCATTTGTGGGAAATTATACAGTTACTACAACATGACCCGTACCGAAAGTAAACTGTAGAGGTACTTATGGATTATTTACATGAAGAATCAAACATATTCTGGGATATTACAGTTATGGAAAAACAAAATCGTTTCATAAACGTTCAAAATTTCAATCAAGAGTAACAATAAAATAAAATGCACATGAAGTTTTTCGACAGTTTAAAAATCTAAAGAAATGTCTAACGTTATTGAAATATTAACCGCTAACAGGAAATGATTCAAACACTTGAATGAAAAAAAGCGAAAAAAAAAAAAAAATTGACGGAGAGAGATTTATTTTTCATTTTCTTCGCATGCTTTTCTGTAATAATCTACGAAGCACAAGAATCATTTTTATTCAGGTTCTCACTTGTTGATTATTAATAAAATGATAACCTTTTTGCTGGTTATTATTTTAGTGATTAAGTGTTGCTTATCGAGTACTCAAGAAAATAATGATAGATATTTTTAGTAGCGTTTTGAATGATGGAGACTTCACGGACAGTAACGGTAACTGAAAAGCAGTAAACGTACTTTTAACTATGTTTTAAAGCCCTAAAAGCTACAAAATGATCAAAAACTGAACTTACTTGTTATTTTGGAGATTAATCCTAGAAAAGTTGAGTTTAAATCCAATAGTGTACTTCATTCAATGTGAAAGACATAGATGCAAGCTATCATCATTCGTCCGCCATATTGAAGTGGTTGAATGTATGTCAAAGCGCATGCGCCAGCGAGTCATTCTGTGATTGCCTGCTGTTTTGGCACACCTGCTCTATTTCCTGGCCAGCATTGCACCCTTCGGCACCATACTTTCACTTTAGCGGGAATATATTCACTTGTATGGGACCCTTGGTTATAACGAGGTAGAAAGAAAAGTATATGAATAAGAGCGATAACCGCCAATTAATTAATTCGTTTGTGTTTTCTGGCTGACGAGAATGTCCCGTGGATGAACGTCTCAGATTTCAATGAGATTATTTTTCCAATACTGTAAAAGCACCTCCTTTCGCGAGAATGAAGATATCGGTGATTTCGGGAGTTGAAAATTTCGTGAATATCATACGAACAGACCGAAAATTGGAAAACAAAAATATTTCACGAGGCTTAAATTTTCGTGATTACGATCGGCACGCAAAAATCGCGAAAAACGTCTTGCGAAAGTAAGTGCTTTTACAGCCATGTTTGGTGTAAGTGCTTTTACAGCAAGCATAGAAACTATTGTTAATGTTACAAAAGGGGATGATATTGAACTACCCTGACCGGCTTACAATAAATACGAGTATTACAATGTTATATAAGAGTGATAACGGAAATTTTTGAAAAAAAAAAAAAAAAAAGAAAGAAAGAAAAACAAAGAATAGCTAATTCTTATTAGTAATATTCCATGTTCAGATGATCAAGTTTATCAATCTAAACTTTTTTTCGTTCAATCCTCAAACGGTGTATGTGTGTATGCTTTGTATTTATTCATCTTTTGAAAAGTAGCGAAGTAGCGACTATATTTCAAAAGTAGTTTGTAGTTACTACATTTAAAAGAAGTAGTTGTAGTTGCAGTTAACTACATTTGTAACAAAGTAGTTGCAGTTGTAGTTTGCCACAAAAAAAATAGTTTTTCTCACCACTGCATTAAATGCATATTTTTTGTCCCCCCCCCCCCTTCCAGAAAAATTTGATTCAATGAGCCTGCTTGGAGCATTATACGACAGTTGGAATGCTACATTTTGAATCGTTGCACATCAAATGATACAAATGAGTTTATTTCAATGACAAAAGTTCTGAAACAGCTTTGAAAAAATGTTTTTAAAATAAAAATAAAATTTGAAAAAAAAAAGGCCAAGCAGATTGTACAAAAACATTTTTACGTGAAATGAAAGCTTTTTTTCGCTACTTAGGAGAAAATTCTAAAAAACCTGTATATTCCATTTACCTTTTAAAAATTCCCCCCCAAAAAAAAGAAAAAAACGAGAAGTATAAGAGCTGAGCTCTTATGCAAACATACGACAAAAGTTGGGAAAAACATTTTGCATCGTTCTTCATCAAATGAAAACAATCAGTTCATTTCAATTTCAAAAAATCTGAAATAGCATTGAAGAAAAAAATTCTTTAATGAAAATAAAATTTGAAAAGAAAAAAAAAGAAGACCCAAGCAGGCTTGTATAATTTTTTTTAAATAATTTGAAATGAAAGTTTTTTTTACGAAAATTAGGAGAAAATTCTGGCTGCTCTAGTGCTAAATGTTTTATGCAAAATCTTTTTAAGTGCTCCACTTCTATGGTGTTTAGTGTGAATAAAAAGTCCGAAAAGGGATTTGCAAATTTATGCAAAACTAGAACTTTTAGAAATTGGCAGCAGTCGATATTACACAGAGCACAGGAATTTTAAAGGAGAAAAAAAGGACGCTTCAAAAATTTGAAAAGCAATATTCAAAACCTAGTTTGAATCATTTGTTGCGAGAACTTGAACTTGGCTAAATATTTTTATTTTTAAATTATTATAAATTTTTACTCTCCTAGTCGCAGGATCACGCCCGCCCAATCAATGTTGAGCGTCACAGGCCAGCTCGAGTATCCTCACTCGGGCTTGCTGCCAGGAAATGTTAATTGTATTTTATCTATTAGTAGTGTAAACGGTTTTTGACTTTCCTCGGGAAGGCAATGCACCCCTCCCCCCCCCCCCAGGTAATACCTAAAAAACACTCACAATTATTACCTTTTAAATTAAAAAAAGGGGGGGAAATAAAGAAATTTGCATTTTAACATCATAAACAAATGACTAATTTAACTTCAATATTTCATTTTTGGCTATCTTGTTTTTATACGGTTTTTCTCAAATACTTGCTACGTTTTCCAGTGGTATTTCGAGTGATAAACTGACATGTTATTTCCTGGCAAATAAGAATCGCCAATGTTAGGTAATGGCCCAAAGCAGATTATGCCAAAAAATGCCGAACAAGCATGACGCTGCAATAGAAATTCAGACTTTTTTTTTTTTTTCGAGAAAAGTCGGTTTCTAGATACGCGAATTTTCCAAATATTTAAGAGCGTGAAATTTCAAGTCCAATAGAATTTAATAAACCCGCACGCGATTGAAAGAAATTTAATACTATTGTTTCGAACAGAAGCAACGATTATTAAAAATCACAATGGCTAAAGCAAGCCTAAGTGAGAAAACAACGACTACAAAAACATTATTTTAATGTAGAGATGCGAAAATCATACAGTTTCTACACTGTTAGAACCAGAGGTGTCTAATGGGTGCAGTTGTTCACCGTAGGGTGAAAAGCGGTGCCTCGGGGTGCAATGGAGGCTAGAAAATGTGTTAAAGATGCCTTTTGGCACCCCACTGGATGAACGAGGCTAATAAAGGTGCCAATAGACCACAGAATACCTGGGTGACTCGTTTGCGCATGCGCTCAGACATCGTTCAACCACTTCAATGGCGTACGAAGGAAGTTGCAACGAAGAAGCACTTTCACATTGAATGAAGTATAAAAATGGATTATAACTGAACATTTCTTAGATTACTCGTCAAAATCTCATGTAAGTAGGTAATTGATCATATTGTAGCTTTTAAGGCTTTCGAACATATTAAAAAGTGTTTCGAAGTACGTTGACGTCTTCTTATTGTTCAGTTTACTGCTATAACCATTTTAAGTCTTGCTATTTCTATCATACATAAAAGTTACCTAAAACTATCTATCAGTATTTTCTTAAATACTAGATAAGCAAGTTTTAATAATCAAAACCTTCTAGCAATTAGGAACTTTTGGAACTATGATGACGTTTACTGCGAAAAGACAAAGAGAACACAGCAAAGAAAGGGAAAAAAAAACAGTTTGAAAAGGAAATATTCTCTCTCTGTCTCGCCTTTTTTTTTTTTTTTTTTTTTTTAAATGTCATGACTTTCGTATCGTGCTAACGTAAATATCCTTCGTTTGTGTTATTGCATGAAGCGAATACAGTATCTATTCTTTTACTTTTTTTTCTAACTTCGACTAGTGTCGTCAGTACATCAGTTAGAATAAATAGATCATTTTTAAAAATTTTTGATTTTAATCTCTCAAAAAACTTTACATTGAAAAAAGTAGGATATTCAAATGTCGAATCATAAATATACGTTTTAATATGTTACTCTTGATTAAAACTTTGAATTTGATTTTATTTTCCCATGATTCTAATATCACTGAATATTTTTGGTTGTTCCTGTAAATGATTCAAAAATACGTACACTTTTCATTTCGGTACGGATCATGCTATAGTAAATGCGAATAACATATTAAAATTACTGAGCAAAATTACAAGAAGTAGCGGATTTCAGGGGGGTCAAGGGGACCCGCCTCCTGAAAGGATGAAATAATTTAATTATTTCATTTATTATTTTTAATTGACTTCTGTATAACATAACCTTTTTTTTACAATTATTTGAAAAGAACTCAAAACACACACAGCATATTTTGAATAAAAGCATTTTTGTTTGCTAAAGAAGTAATACTGGAGTCAGAGGTCAAATCCTTCAAAACTCACTGGTTTCGAATTCAAGGGAACGTAATATCGCGATTCATCCATTAATTCTTCTTTGATAGAAACAATAACAATAGTCAACACGAAAAATCTATTCGGCTCAAAAATAGCTCTTTCCGAAGAATTTTGCCTCGCTAAACACGAAAATCACCATAAAAAGTTAAGATTAGCTCTAGTTTCCAAGATACAGAACCAACTAGGATAGTGAACTCTTACTAATGCTATTTTTTCCTTGCATATAGACCCCCCCCCCCCATGGGACTGACTGTCTTCTAAACTTCGACCCCAGGTTGAAGAATGTTACTACGTGAAAACCGAAATGAACTCCAAGAAATTTAAATTCTGGGAAGAGAAATGCCCAAAATTAGCCTCTAGTAGATCCACCCATTTCTCCTTCCCCTCATGATCATTTTTCTGGGAATAATGAAGAACGTGAAAGCTGTGAACAAAGACAGTTTTCCAATACCTAAGAGGAAAATTTCCAAGACATATTGAAGCAAAGGTTTAGGAGAAAAATTTTAACGGCCCTTCAAATACGCGCAACGATGAAAATCGCTGTTTTTGTTTAAAAATTTGCGAGGAGAGAAAAAAGCACCCAAGAAGCCTTTAAGGGTGTATTACAAATATTTCTAAGCAGCAGAGAAGACGAGCACTAAAAACAGTTGGTCAACTCTGTTTTGTTCACTTCTTCCAGGATATTTTGTTTAAAAACAAAAGCTATAAGCAGTGAGCATGAGAAAATGTTTCAACAACATATCTTTTACGATGGAACGCAGATATCAGGGTCATTGGGCTGAGTTAATGCTCACCAAATGCTGCTGAACTATTACAACAGATGGTCCGTCTTTGACGTGCAAAAATCAATCGAAAATAAAGCGTTTACAGCAATAAGCCAAAGGCAACCACTGCTTTCCGAAAAATAATCATTGTTCAATAAAACAGGACCTATTTAATAACGTTTGTTGCACAAGATTTTTAACATTACCTTTAAATCAATGTGTGGCTGCTGTGCATCTTTCTCCAGTGGGCTTTTGTGTATCTTGAAAATAAGAACAAATTTTAAAAAATCCACTACCATATTCGTTTTTCTCGAGCCAAAATTAGTAGGAATTGACTATTTAAAACCAGGATGCAGACAAAAAGTTCTTTTTTGTTGACTAGTGTAATTAACAGTTTAAAAAAAAAATGCGTAGACGTGCCTAAAAGAAGCATTTTGATCCAGGAAGCTACGAGTACTTGCGAAATAATTCAGCTTATAAAAAAAATGCAAAATGAAAGAAATTACATGGTAGTTTCTTTGCAAAACCATGACATTAATGGAAACGGCATGTAGTATCAAAATGTCACCTCAACTGTATCATGGCTTCAAGAACAAACCAGTAACTGCTTTAAATTCAAAAAGAAATTCTAGTAGTTTCTGAATTCAATAAAACTTATGTGTATGAAGCTATGGTTTTCTTAATTACATACTATTTTATAATTAAAGTATAAATTAATTTATAAAAAGTCAAATGATGAGGTATGGGTTCGTTTAATAACCTTACTCTCGTGTTATAATTATTATGACAATTTTCCTAATTAAATCAGTTCATTTTAGAGCATCTCAATGATATTGTATTGGGTTTAGTATTTAACTCGCTTAAAATGTTAAAAAATTTTACGTCCTTATCCAAAGCATATTAGTGCATGATAAGTATGTAAGTGTTCCTAAAAAAAAATAAAAATAAAGACATGAGAACTGGTATGAATTGTTGTATCGGGGGGGGGGTGAAATACTATTTCCGGGGCCCCTCCAAAAGTTATTTCTGTATCCGCCCCTGAATACAAGAGATTCGAAGGTTAGTGCAATAACCGACAGATTAAAGACATGAAAATTTCTAAACTATGTAAACGTATGAAATGTGATCAAATGGCTTAAGTTTCAAGTTTCAGTTACTCAGAACTAAATTCAATGTGAAGATTGTACCAAGAATTCGTGCATCATAAATCAAAAAAATAAATAAAAGTTTAACGTTTGTTAAGTTAATATATAAATAATACAATTGTATCTAAAAATGCACACAACACGGGGGGAGAGGGGAGGATCTGCAATAGGAAACGGTAAGGGTGCCACTTTTTTCTCCTAGAGTTCCATCTTTTCACTCTCGGTGCACTTTGCGTTGTGAGTGCCATCTTTTCACCCTTGTTAAGGGTGCCGTTTCATCTCCCAATTGGGTGCCGCTGATGCTATAAGCGTTTCACCCTTGAAAGATGCCAAATGAAACCTGCAGTTTTAACAATATATTTAAATTTGCTCATTACATTTTATTTTCGTTATTTTCAAAATGTTTATAGTCAACTTTTGCATTATTATTAAATCGTTTTCGAAGTGACGCGAGAAATCAGCCTTACTAAATTCAATTTACTGGTTTGCCAACCCTTATCTCAAAAGCACCATGCAACACTAGTTACGCATTAGTCTTTTTTTTTATTTAAAGGAACTTTTTGTAAAGTGAGTAGCTTCTAAACCAGGGCTTTCAACCTACGGCCCGCAAGCAGATTTTTCCCGGCCTGCGGGAAGCTTGCAATCCGAAAGCAAATGTTTTTTTTTATTTGATAATATATTACTTTTTAAGCATTTTTTAAAAGAAAACTGAGCCAAGAAAATATCAAAAAACCACTACTTAGCATGATCGTAGCCAGAGGGGGGCAGCTGCCTCTCTCTAAAAGAAAGTCTTATCTTTCACTTTCCTCCCAAAAGTCACAAAAGGTAGTTTAAAATGTATTTTTGGGACTTCAGTTTCAAAAAATTTCTGGATGATAGTGGCTTACCCTTTCTTTTTCCCTCATTTGACCAAAAATGTCCTTAAATGGTGTTTTGGTGATTTTAATTTCGAGCGAGATTCCGAGGGTTTTTTTTCCAAACGTCTCAACATACTATAGCTTAAGATTGCATTTTTGAAACTTCATTATTAAAATCTTTCTGGAACAGCTCATGAACTCTGACGTCTTCTAACACCATCAAAGATATCCTGAAATGTGTTTTAGGACTTCATTCCCAAAAAGTGTCTGAAGAGAGCATCTGAACCTTCCGCATATCCTTAACACTTTTTCTTAATTAAACTAAAATTGCCTGAAAATGCAAATTTTGATGTTTACTTTAAAAGTTTCTCCGGGGGTGGGACGCTGAAACTAGTCCTTCGACCATCTATAACGCCACCAAAAATTGACTAAAACTGCGTTTCTGTCGAATTTGGAAACATTTCCAGGGAATATAGCTCGATTCCCCCACCTCCATACTTTTTCTAATTCAAAGACAGGTTCAACAGGTAAAACGTTCAAGGACTTGAAACTTATGTTTTTTTTGAGCAATCACGATTGCTTATTGTTCTCATTTGACCGTCTTTGATGTTCCGTGCTTTTTTCAACCACCACCGTCACCTGCTGGCGCGGCTCCGTCTTCCGGTAGCCGCTCCTAGTCGGCTACACATGCACAACTAAAATACACACGTCTCCGTTCAACAGGAGGGTAGACTTGGAGGGACAGGAGCCGTGACTAGAAACAAGTGAGTAGAGTAGTAACCAATGAGTAGGGTTCTGTCGCAACTCGTGATTGCGAAAAACATAATTTGAATTCAAAATTTAAGAATTCTAATTATTATTATTATTTTTTTTTTCTCTTCAAAGCAGTAAATTGCACATAAAGAATTTCTCAGTGATAAACTTGGCTTACATTTTACATATTCACTTTTTTTTTTTTTTTAAATTAAATTTTGGAGAAGAGAATTGAAACAAGATGGGTAAGGGCGCCTGCGTCAGGTTTTTACCTGGCCTCGGAAAAACGAAGATATGGCACTGGGCGAAGGGGGCAGCTAAAAACTGCCATTTTGTTGTAACTTGGTTTGCCGTGCTTAACATGAATCCTGGCTACACTCGTGCTAATGAGTGCTTAGGGAAAAAAGTCGTGGGTGATGGGGGAAGGGGGGAGAAAGGTTAGCGTTAACTAAACCATCTGAACTGAAATATTGTTGGATTGTTGGCCTGCTTTGCCTCTAAATATTTACAATGTGGCCCTTGAGCAAAAAAGGTTGGAAACCCATGTTCTAAACCAATGTTTCTCTAAATAGTCGATACTGACCCCCTGGGGGTCAATGAAGTTTTCGACGAAGTATTCTTTAGTGAAATGATGCAAAGAAATACTTAACTTTTAGGGATCTTACATGTACTTGTATTTATCTGAAATCGAAACATACCATGTTATGACTGTTATGTAAACTTTAAAATGTGACTTATCTTACGTTCAAAATTTTTCACATGTCTACCAAAAAGAAAAAAAAAAACTGATTGAAATACTTGATATTTATAATAATTTTTGTTTTATAGTTTAAAGAATGTATTTATTGCCTACTTTCAGTCCGTGGTCGGCTTAAAAAGTTGCAAAAATTGATGCCTTCGTGATGAAAAAATTACTTTTTTTTGGTTTATTATGCGAATTTCGACCGACATGCGGCAAGTGAAGAGTTTATCGGACTGTGATGTTATTTCACATCATGGTATTTCAAATCATTGGGTAACCTTTTTTTACCCTGGCCGATTTGAAAAGTTATTAAAAATTAACGTATTCATAAAGAAGAAAAAATGCATTTTGAGGATCAATTTGTGAACTTTGACCGCCTTACGGAGCATGAAGATTTTATCAGACCAATTTTAAATTTCACATGGAATTGTTTAGTCCTAGTGGACAATTTTTTTCACCCTGGCCAATTTGAAAATCCCACAAAAAACTTTTTCGGTCCACCCTACGTGTACATTGTATAATTTAGATAGCTCACAGGTCTCTAATTCGAAATTGCAGATTTCTCGCGATCGCTTGAACTTTCTATTAATGTTACTTTTCCAAACAAACGGAAATTAGCTGTAAAATTTTATCTAACTCACAATAGATTGCAGAGAGAGATTTTGTTGGAGAATTTGGTGAGGTTTTGGTGATAGGTGACGTACAATTTTCTGATCGATGTCTGAAAAAAATTGTAAAACCCTGTTTTAACCAATGTATATTTTGTAGATAAAGTTGATGGACCTCTGGTACCATAATTAGTATAAAGTGTAGAGGAAACTTGATGGTCAACTGTGGAGTCTGAATCTAAATTCGGAGTGTAAATTGACTGTGGAGTCCTACAGTTAGCTAACAGTATGCAATGTCTACCTAGGAAGTGCGTCGGCAGACGCATATGCAGAGGGTGCACCGCATGTAAGTTTAATATATATATATATATATATATATATATATATATATATATATATATATATATATATATATATATATATATATATATATATATATATATATATATATATATATATATATATATATATAATACAATTGCCAGATTTTTTTTTTACTATTTTTATTATTATATATTCATATTTATTTATTTATAAGTAATATAACCTCTCGCTCACCCCTACCAGCCCTCATGGACGTAAACTTCATACAAATATCTTTCGTCATGCATTTTGTATATTGAAAATATATTGAAGTTCATTCTTTTTTAGTTGAATTTAATTTTTGAGCGTCATGGGGATGAAAGTTGCACGCTCTGCCAGCGCTCGAGGACATAAGTTCGAGATAAATATTTTTCATGATCTATTTCGTTTTAAAAGTATTTTGCAATTTATCCTTTTTTAATTAATTTTATTTTATTTTTAAAAGCCAGGAGGTGACAGAGAAAGTGCACCCTCCGGCCGACACTCAGACATAAACAAGAAATTAATATTTTCGTGATTTATTCTGTAGTTCGTTCAGCAAGTTGTTGTTTGTCTTTTCTTTAGAATGAATTTAACTTAATTTTTCTAAACAAAATAGTTATTAAAAATAAGTTTAAAAAAGGTTTTAATTAAAAAATTAAACTAATATTGATTTGATATTATTTTTTACTTTTACCTTTTTTTAAACTTTTTTTTTAAAGCTATAGTCGTGCAAGAGCACCCCCTTGCATCCCCTGCCGGCGCCTTGTTAACGTTCCTCAACTAACTATTTGCCAATAAAAGCCCAGTAATCAGCTGTAACGAAGTCCCCTCGAATTGATCAGGCGACCGCCTTACTTACTTCTGCGACGAAGTCGAAATGATTTACCCCAACAAACATCCAAGAATTACTGAAATGGAAAAGTAAAAGAAAGAATAATAAGACATAAAATATTGACATTCAGTTTTGGCAAATTTTAAATCTATATTTAACGAAAAAATTTCTATGTTTAATTCCATTTTGATTTAAGGAATTTGAGTTAATATTCAGTTTTTTTCCCCCAACAGTGCTGTAATGCTTCTATTTTCTTTTATAACACTACATGATAAAATTTAAAAAAAAAAAAAAAAAAAAACATTCAAAATGCTTCTGACACCATTCTTACGGATTCTTAGGACCCCCTGAGGCCAAATATGACTACCGTTTCCCGCTCCTTCTCCCACCCTTTGGAGATAGTCCCCCCCCCCCCCTTTGTTTTTTCACTTTTCGGCAGTTTCATAGCCATTTATTTCATTACAGTAGAACTTTAAAAATCCGAACTTCAAAAATCCGAACGTTAAAAACCCGATACGTCAAAAATTTGAAACGTCAAAAATTCGAACGCATGCCAAGTTTTAATAAACTGCTCTACAATTGTTTTGGTACAGATGCATTTTGTGAAATATATAATAACATACAATGATTGAAGCATTTTCCATGAGTATGATTTTCTCTGTTTAATTACTATAGTTCCTCACCGAGTACATGCAGATCTATAAATATTTTTTCTCACCCTTTATTTTCAATAATCAATGAGAATTAACTTCTGTTAAATTTTCTTTAAAATGTAATTAAATATGATGAACTAACTGATTACTAAACTTGATGAGATATTAGAATTATTTTATTTGAATTTTTTTTTTTTTTTTTTTGTGAGGGGAAAGTAAATTTAAATATCATACATTATGTGTAAAAAGGTTAGTTTATACCACAAAACAGCATCTGATATAATGATTATAATAAATTTTGCATTATATGATGATTTTTTAGCGTGAAAACAAATATAATTTTTAAGACAACTTCGATTCTCCATATCTATAAAACAATTAAGGGATCAAATATAAAATTTTTGCCACATATTTACTATTATATGAAGGTTATATAGTTAAATTTTCATAAATTTTCGTTCAGTCCCTTTTTCAGATATTGAATCTTGAATTTAGCATTTTTTCTCTAAGATGGCAAGTTTGACTAACGATATAAAAAAAACGGACTTGCTTCAGACATTTCATACTGCTTTTGAGAATAGTTCTATAAGATATCTATTCCAGGGGAAAAAAAGTAAGATTGAGTCTTACTTCCTTCTACTAATATTTTTATGCTAAAAATGTAAACTTCCACACTGAAAATCTTATTTTTAAGCCAATGTTACCCAAATTTGTTAAAACTTATCAGAAAAATAACTAACATAGAAATTTAGGCCATTTTCTGCTCTATCTAAAGGTTTTTAAATAATTTTGATACAAGAATGGACGTGTAACAAATACCAATACTACAAATTAAAATAGGAAAGAAAACCAATAATCTACACTTTATTAATAATTGATGCATTAAGAATAACCACATCTTCACAAACAAAGTACAAAATATGAAAACAAGGCAAGAATATCGTAAAAACAAGTGGAAATGTAAGGATTCATTGCTAGCTTCATAGTAGAAAAGCTGGTTTCGTTTTTATCCTAATTATAGCGCCATCTATAGTTACTTTTCGTTCCCAATACTTGTTATCATTTTCTAGAACTTGAAAGGTATGTAAAAACTGGAGGTATTCTGCTTGCTGTGAAATGTTTCACATAACAAGCATGTATTTTAACATTTTTTTAAATGAAAATACAGCCTTGTCAGTCTCACCTAGAAATTATGTTCATTCATCCTGTATAAGGTTGAAAAAATTCTTCTGTTTTCTTAAGATAAAAATTATATGTACTTTTTGTTCAACATAGTTCTTTTTTTTTAATTCCGTTTATTGTGGTTTTTTTTGGAGTAGATAAAGATTCGAAATCGAAAAATTCCCGAACCCGAAATCCTTTTTCAAAATTATTATTCTGAACTGCCATTATTGAGTTGGCAGCTAGTTTGAAGACTGCATTGAAAACATCAGAAGGACTCGGGGCCGGAGGGGCTCGGGTTCGATCCCCGCTGGTCGAAGACCCACCGTCGTCATTAAAGGGGACTGGGCGACGTTAAATATGCTCGTGGTCTCAATGTCCTCCAAGTGAAACGATACCTCTGGGGGTGCTAGTACCAGGTAGCTATTAGCTCTTGGACTAGTTCTAAATTCTCATTAACTGTTCGATCCGGTGATGGTGCTGCCATCTATCGGTATACAAAATAATGGAGGCAAGGCACATAGTATGCAGATCCCTCGACATAATACAGTTGTAGTCCGTTGTGACTCTTGAATAGAAATAGAAATAGAAAACATCAGAAATATCATTTCGTCGCAACCTTTTTATACATTCAACTTTATTTCAAAAACTTGATGTTCGTACTCAAATGCAATTGTTTAAGAAAATGATGATAATATAAACTTGATGGCAAAGATATAAACATGATGTGAAATACATAAGTAACATTTAAAAAAAATGAAAATGTTGATTCCTTGCTTAGCAGCTTTGTTAGCGCTCAAGAATTCATATTTAGAACCGAAAGCAACAACAATTGTTACGATCAATAATCTGATAATAGTATGAGAATATACAATGAATTCTTATTTTTGTCGTCCCTTTATACTTTTGTGACTGAAATGTATCTTGTTAAATAATTGTAACATTTTTTGAGCTGTAATACTTATTAAGAATGACAAATTTTTAAAAAAAAAATAGGGGAAAAGGGGGCACATGTGAACTTTTTTTTTTCTTCATTTCTCAATATATGAAAAAATATTATTAATTTTTCAGAACAAATGTGTCTCCATGATGCCTTCAAAAAGTTTCTTTGTGCCCTGGATTTTTTTCTTATTTTTAAAAAAATATTTCTTTACTTTATGGGATTTTTAAAAAATATATTCAAACCTTCAAATTTTTATTCCTTTCTTGCCAATGAATATTTAATTCAAGAAGTGTAACTTTGCTATTTGAAAATGTAAATAGAAGGAAATCTTAATTTTATTTTAACTTTACTTAGACGTATAGGTAACATTGATTAGATGACGAAAAATAACAGGAGAGAAATGTTTCTTATAGGAATTAATTTGATAGGAACAGATTTTGTTGGAACTAATTAGGTCTTCAAGCTAGGGGTCTGGACCTGAACCACATGACCTTTCTTATGCCACTGATAAGATGAGGTAAAAACGATAAGATGATACTGATAAGCCGCTGATAAGATGCGATTTTTCAAAAACTTACAAATATTTTACAATTGACTTTTATTATGTTAATATATCAACACTCGATCACTAAAGAAGCAAAAATAAAGAAATATGAAAAATAATTCAGAATGTTATAAGTATTCATTATTAAATATTAATAAATATGATATCCGAAATACAGTTGAACTCGGTTAATACGAAATGCCAAAAATTCACACATATGTTTGTATTAGCCGTTATTCGTAACTATCGTGAATTAGTAAAAAGGGGAAGAAGAAACTGAATGTTTATTTTAAACAGAGGGTTACTATTTTAACTACAATCGAACCTCCATTTATCGAACTTCCACATATCGAAATTTTCTATATATCGAAATTCCAGCAAATTTCTATGTTCGTTATATAGAAAAATTGTTTCTATATATCGAAAAAATCTCTATATATCGAAAAAATTTCGAGACATTCGTAGATATTTTTTCCCACTGTAGACTGTATGTCTCATGAAAATGAAGGTTAGAAGAGAAAATTACGTTCACTAAAGGTTGCTACGGAACTCATAATAATTCTGGGGTTGAAGGGTGTGTAGTTAAGTCGTTGTTCCGTTCTGAAGTTCTTAAATTCCCTTAAGTTTATTTCAAATCTTAGCTGTAACCAGTAACACTGTAAAATCAGTTTCAAATTATCCCTTTTGTTTGTTGATTATCATATCTAGTCTTCTTAGCTTCAGTAAAAATCATTCAAGTTAAGTAGATTGATTTTTTCCTTTTCTCTCGATTACATTGTAAAAACGAAAATCCCCTAATGTTGCGATCAAGTTGAATTGCCGAAGAAAATGAAAATGTATGGTTGGCGTAGAAATGTAATTTTTGTTAATTTTTTAATCATTAACTTTCATTTAATCCGATACTCGTATAAATTATAAATTGGGTTTCATACACGAAAATTAGCTTTTATTTTAATGTTTTAGGATACTTTTATGATAAAATAAGATCGTTTCCATACATCGAAATTTCTATATATCGAATTTTTTTCCGGCAATTTGCTACTTCGATATATGGAGGTCCGACTGTAATTGTTACTATATAACTGATGGCTTTTTATGACTGCCTCGCCCTCAGTTTTTGAAAGATTTCTTCAAAATTTGTGCTTTATTTACGTTGGTTTTTCACATTAATTATGAAATAACTTGCCTTATCCTGGCTTTATCAATGTTCCGGGACAGACTAAATGAAAGAGACTAAATAGTGGGACGAACATCTTCATTGTGTGAATCCGTTTTGCCCATACTTAAAGAACCCATTCAAAGGAAGGTGATTGATAGTGGGGGGACAGGTGATAATACCCAAAGGATTTTATCCCTAAGTAGGCTGTACTTTCTGAAGGTAAACAGGTGTGCTAGCTCTATTCTCTGTTGGAAGAAATATGACAAATGATTCACAGCACAGCTTCAACAATGACTCAAACAAGTTGAGAAAAATAATAGTATGTAAAATTTTCCGTGAAGAGAAAAGAAATTTGTGTTCGTCTTAATCAAAACTTTCATTTTATTTTGCGTATTAAGCGCGAAATTTTTAATGTAGTTAGATATCAAACCAAACTTGTTAACAAAATGTTTGGTTTAACTGTTAGTTCGTATTAACTGTGGTCGTACGAAGAGTTCAGCTCAAGGAAGGAAGGGGAGACCAGGGGTGCTCACCCCCCCCCCAAGCTCAATGGCGCAAATCCCCCCCCCCCCCAAAAAAAATCCGAACTCTCTTGTTTTTTAATTAGGTTAAACATAACACTTTTTAGAGTCACAAATTTCCAGTTAAATTTATGTATTTTTCTGAACTAATCAAAGTAATATCTGAAAGAAATTCAAGAATTCGAGTTGCTTGAGGAAATTAAAGTTGCAACAAATGCAAAAACTAACTACTTACATTTACGACTGCAAATACAAGTAAAATCAATCAATAAATTTAGGATCTCGCGAAATTTTGCCGTTTGCTCGGAACTTTTTTGAGTGTTGCGGCTACCAGATTCGTTCTATTTGCTGCCTGTCTCAGCGAAATTTTTAAGTTATGTAAAAGTCGCTGTTAAGATTTCAGGGTCGTTGTGAGGGCAAAAAGCAAAAGGGAAGGTTTGTGTTTTAGCAAGTGCTTATCCCAACTTTTCCCCTAATATATTTTAAAATAGAGAGATAGATGGATTCAGCTTTTGATTTGGGAAAGAGTCTTTACTAGATCTAAGCGATAAGAATCCTGTCGATAAGTTTTATATAAACTCGGAAGCAAAAGTTTCTTGGGGCTTTCACCCCCGGAAAATTTTCGAAATTGTAGCTTCAAACTATCTTCGATCATGCTTAGGGTGAGGAGAAACTTGTTGGCTCTCCCGCGGAAATTTTTCGAAATTGAAGCCCTAGAAATGCAATTGCAGATTGCTCCGATTATGTCAGGAAAAGAGAGTTCAGTGACTGTGGCTTTGAATTTTTTCAAAATTGTAGTTCTCAAAATGCAGTTTTAGGCCATCTTTAGTAATGTCAGAAAGGAAAGTTTTCGTGTCCCGCTCGCGGCAATTTTTCGAAATTGAAATACCAAAAACGCTGTTTTAGACGATATTTGGTAATGTTAGGCAGAGGGGCTTCCCTCCCACGGCAATTTTGCTAAATTGAGGCCTCTGAAAAACGCAACTGTGGATTGTCTTCGGTTATGTTTGAAAATATTTTGAAAAAAAATATTGAAAACGTGATTGTAGGCAATCTTTGGCAACGTTTGATGACAGTCAACGTTTCAAAACTGAAGCTCCTAAAACACAAGTTTCGCCGATCTTCGATGATGTTAGGAGGGGGAGTTTTCGGAAGCTCTCCCACGGAACTTGGTTCTATAACACGTATTTTTTAACGGTCATCAGTAATGTTCGGTCTCGATGACCCTCTGCTGCAATTTTTCGAAATCAAAACTACAATAGCACTGTTTTAGACAATCTTCAGTAAGGATAGGGAGAAGGGAGTTCATGGGTCCTTCCCAGTAACTATTTTGAAATTAGAGCTCTATAAACGCAGTTTTAGACGATCTCTGGTAATGTTAAGCAGAGTTGAAGTTCCATGGCTCTTCCGCGGCAGTTGTTCGAAAGCGGAACTTCAAAAACGCAATTGTAGATTGTCTTCGATATTAAATCGTGTTAGGGGGGAGGAATTTTTTGAGCTTTTATGGGCTAAACACACAATTGAATGTCATCTTTTGGCACTTTATCGAAATTGATGCTATAAAAACGCAATTTTAGCCGACCTTCGATGACGTTCTGAAGGGGGGGGGGGGAGTTCTTGGAAGTTTTCTCCGGACATATTTCAGAATTTAAGCCCTAGAAACGAATTTTATAATTATTTTTTAAAATGTTTGCGAGAACTGCGAAGAACAGGAGTGGAGGTTGTGGACCTTTATCAGAAAATTTTCGAACTTGTATCTTTAAAAAAGCAGTTTTAGGCGATTTTTGGAAATATTGAGGTAAGAGGTTCAGGGTTGAAATTGAGCTTCCAAAAACTCTATTGTAGGTGGTTTTCGATAATGGGATTGAAAAAAAAAATCACGGCTCGGCCGCAGAAATTGTTTCGAAATCGAGCCTTAAAAACAAAATTTATGACGGTCTTTAATAATGATAAGGGAGTGTTCTTCTGAAAGCTTTTCGAAATTGAAGTCCTAAACACGCATACAGGTAACCACCAAAAATCGGTCACACACACATAGTACTTGATATTTCCGGAAATGGTAAAGATGATCTATTAAGCACACAAATTCGAGAATTGTCATGAATACTACACCTCTACATTTTAGATATAGAAGAAATTAAAAGCGGTTTGTGAAAAATAGTTAAGATATTATAAGATCAAACTGATCTACTTCCGTCGGCAGAATCAAGCATTATTAAATGTTAGGTAAAAATCATGTAACAGTAAATTGAAAAAAAAAAATTTCATTTTAAAAATATGAAAAATTCTAAAAAATTCCACTAAAAATTTCCCACTCCCAACTCAATTTCCACTAAAGTCTCACATAAAATGTACGGCATTAGAATTTTTTATAAGAACTACATATTGCGAAAAAAATAATGTTAATGCCGTACAAAAATGTATGACAAAAAATAGTCTGAAAAAATCGTTGAAAAACACATCAGCTACGATTAATCCTTTACTTAAAAATGTACGGATTACCTACAAAATTAACTATAGTTCCGTACAATATCTTTTTATCCTAAAATACCCTTTCCCGATGCACTTCCTGCAACCGGTGTAGTCACATCGACGACGCAAAATGTGCGGCGTCTTGCTCAAATTCTTTTTTACGAGCTACACTACAGTTTACAATAAGATTCCCGGTGGGTCAAATGCCCCCCACCCCCCATTTTTTGACCTGGCTTGCGTACTAAAAGCTTGACTACGGAGAGATTATTTGTACAATTTGTAATAGGTTGGTTGTAAATTATTTTGAAATAGATAGGATCAACAAGAATGCGTTCCTTACTACGCAACGCTTTCTAGCTGATTCTGCCTATCGTAAATGTTTCCGCTTCAAGGTTTAACAACTTTTTGCCAAATGAAATGTTCCCTCAATCTTGAAAAATATCCTTCCAAATATTGCTCATATTTGAAAGCGCTCTCTGAAATAGAAAAAAGTTTCTGTTAGTATGTTGGGAAGGTGACAGTTTTAGTTTTTAGAATGATTTCGTAAAATCAAGTGAGCAGCTTCAATTTACAAAGTTCACCGTTAGAAAGAACTTTTCCCCCTATTAAAAAAATGTCCCCCCCCCCCGATAGTGTTCTTTTCAGATAAGGAAAAAAATTGAGCTTGAAATACTGTGTCATAACGAAAAGTCATGTTTAAGCTAAGCTTGCACAAAATTTCATTATATTGGATGCATGAAATTTGGGGAGCTTAAAGTACTTTTGGTTGTTAATACAATCTAGTTTGTTTGTTTTTTGCCAGTTTTAAATCATTAGCTTTTGGGTAGAATGCATATAACAAGACATTTTTCTATGAAAAATTATCATATAAGCTTTGTGCTACAATATGATTAAAGTGAAAAACAACGTAATAAAGCACAAATTCTTCTCCAATATCTTCTCCAATATTTGTGCTTTATTTACGTTGTTTTTCACTTTAATCAAGACATTTTTCGTTGCGTAAATGGTCTACTTTCCTGTACATTACATCAATACTGACATGAACTCTCCATTAGGGTGGTTCAAAAAAACTTTTTTTCAGCTAAAGCCCAAGACATCCCCCTTTTTTTACACTTACGAATAGTATTATGCTGTAAAAATTTTAACTTCTTACTCAAATTTTAAGACGGTGCTCAATGACCCCTCAATTTAACATTAGCCGTAGTATAAAAAATGCCAAAAGTTTAGAAAGATTTAATTTTCCCAGTTGTTGTTTTTTGTAAATGATTATTTTATTGCAATGTATATGCATAGTTTGGGGGAGGGGATGAGCCCCCTCTTTCAGTTGAAATAGGAAACTAAAATTCTTCCAGCATATTGCTATGCACAAGTGCAAAAATTTTGAGAGGTGTCCAGGTATCTAAGAGAAACTTTTTTTTTTACATGTATTTTTGAACCACTCTCCATTTGTACTCTCCATTTCTCTAATTTGACTTGGGCTCCAAATCAAGTTGAACTTTTTCTCCATGAAATGAATTCTCTGAAATCAAATTAATCCTTTTAAATGAAAAGGAAACATTAACTGCTATAAAAATGAAGTCAAAGGTGATTCTCTGAATATGTTATAGTTATAATATCTCAGCAATTTCAGATGATCAATCTTTTATATCGCTAACATTTTGATTCAAGCACATATTTTCAATCTTTTAGCATACAAAGGCAAAATAAAAGGAAAAGCTAGGTTTCAAAAATTAACCTCAATGTATAAAACTTGAAATTAGGAAAAGTAAAAATGTATATAATTTTTAGAAATTCAATTATATAAAATAACTAACAAAAGGTTTTTAATTTTAAGAACACTATATTACGGTTAAAAAATTGTTTCGTTCACGACATCCACGCAAAAGCCTTAACCAATTTCAAAAAATGTAACCGTGGTCCCCTTCACAAGGCTCATGGCTCCACCATTTTCATATTTTTTCCTATGCCTCCCCTAAATTTTTTTGTGGGGGACCACAGAAGAAACCTGGATTAAATAGGGAACCCTGATGAAATAGGGATGAGAAAGCAATTTGTGCTTTGCCAATAACATACTTTTATGGTTTTCGGCCTCATGCTAATATAATTTTTGTTTCTCCCCAAGAAGAAATGAACTCTCTCAAGAACATGTGCTTTGTTATTAGATCCATAATACAATCAGTTTTGCAAATCCAGTTATGATGCACAGAAAAGTAGACTCTTTCTTATCTGGACAAACTTCTTCATCGCTATATTTGAGTTACAGTTGATTCTGCAGATTTTCCACTAAAACAGAGTTAACTGCTTGTGCAGCTGTTACTAAATGCGCTTTAAAACAAAATAGCACGAATGTTTTAAGTACCAACATGATTCTACACTGAAATAGATCTTTTAACTTTCATTTGCTATGATATTACATCACATTATCACAACAGAGAGTAATCTTAGATCAAAAACTACTTTATTTAGATCACTTTACATAAAAATAATTACTAAAAATATTACAATTTATGTTGATTACTTCTTATCAAATTTATATTTGAACATAACAGTTTTGTTAAGTAAATTACCACCCATTAGCCAGGGCTAAATCAAAAATACGCGAAATACAATGAACCGAACCATTGCTTCGGTCACTCCTCTGGTCTGCTAATTCTATATTAGCTACCAGTTTGTTTCACACTCTTGGCTTCCTTAAGAGGTTTTCCATCTCCAGCTCAGTCACTTTCCTATGCCGGGCTGATGAGTGCTAATAAGCACGAAACTGCAGTCCTCGGCTGGAAATGACTGTATTTCACATAACAGTTTTGGTTCAGTAATGCTATCATATTTCGTATTGGAATTTGCATTAAATAAAAAACGCTCAGAATGATTTTCAATAAGGTACACTCATTTTTTTTTCTTTTAAAAGGTATTTGAAATTGCTCCAGATTTGAGGATGATAGTTATAAAAAGATAGTTATGTGCCTTAGCTTTTGCTTAGCCAATGGTTCATTTACTAATTCCTGTTCTAAGGTTTTCACTCGGGAAAGCCCTCATTATTGTCGTTGGAGATTTGTCGTCAGTAAAGCTTAATCATCTTAGGTGCTTTATCGCCATCATTGATTAACAGACATCATTTTGTTCTCTCAAATAAGTCATTATTAGTTACTTTTATAGTAGAAAGTTCATTATTAATCACAATATATATACATCACTAGCAAAATAAATAAAAACTACATACACTTCATACAGTGTTTGTATTTGGTCCTTTGGATGATAGATGAGCCTTCAATATTCATAGTTGACAAAAAGTCATCTTTTTACCAATAAACAGTAAAATAATCAAATTTGTCTGGAAGTCACTTTTTGGGAAATTAATGTTATTAAAAAAATGTGAATCTATAACAACAAACATCAATCCAGATGTCTTGCATTCCCAGTTGAAGATGTTGTGCACTGCGTGGATTGTGTCCTCAAGCTCAACGGTCAAGTCAAAAAACTTGAACTTGATCGGCACCACCATGCAGAAGCGTAATATGCCTGTAGCACTTTTAAATGAAAAAAACCCAGCTTTACATGCAAATTCTTTCTTCTTGTATTGCACATTATAAATTAAAAAGCACCACCTGTTGGTGCAATCTGCTTCATGCTACAGATTGCTTCAAATAGAGATACTCATTTTATAACCAACCAGTATCTAGTTTTTAACTCATTCAAAAATACTTTCCAAAAAGGGTGTGCTTGCTTTTTCAATAACAATTTAAACACTGGTGAAAAGTTCATTAAGTGAAGAAAAATAAGGTTTCCTGTAATTATCAGAAAGAAAGAAATCAATTGAATTCATCAATTGAATATATATATATATATATATATATATATATATATATATTCCAATTCCAAACACAGTTGCAAAAATATTGAGATCATCAGCTGTATGAAACAAAATATTAAAATAGTATTAATAATTACCAACATGATCATAAGAACTTTTGAGTAAATTAAAAAATAATGAAAAGAAGCATATCTGATTTGAGGTAGTTTTACAAATTTTAACGATTTTTTGTTGCATTCAATCTCGAGGCTTTGCTGGTTTGTAGCAGTTAAAAATAATTTTAGAATGCGTATAAAGTTTCGTTTGGCAAAAAACAAAAAAAATTTTCGTGTGAAAATGAAAAGAAATATCAGGCAGGAAAACTTCAGCATCAGTTATCGTAAACTAAGTTTTAGCACCCGAGACAAAGCTTTTCTTATTATTTTAGTGTGAATGTCATTAGCTTTTTCTTTGGACAAAGCATTATTGCATGATTGGTAGTGGAATCTATAACACTTTGAAAACCTTTTTTCACTTTCTTGGTAATATGAATCAACTAGCACAGCCTTCTTTATTAGAAGGTGGGAAATGCTTCTTATTAATAAAAGTAACTTTCTTTCGCAAAAGTCATCTTCAACCCAAAAGCTGGTATCATGTACAAAAATAGGAGGAGAAATACTTTTACACCTGTAGATCAGCTGTGAAATTTTATTAAATGTGCATGTAAAATAGGAGCCCTCATAAAATAACATTCTTTCATCTAAAATATTAAATTTTAAGCAAGCAATCAGATCAATGTTTAGGTTGAAACACCAAAACTTAGACAGCAATTTATGTTCAAACAGGAAAATGGAACCAATTTCTACACTGGTAATGTTGCTGCATTCAGCTGCTTGACACAAATTTGAATCTATAATATTAATGTCACAATAGAAGGTAAGGCCATTATATTTTTTTAAAGAATAACTTGCATACACAGTCACAATTTGCTTCACAAGCATATCTTCAAGAACATATTTAAAAGGAGCTTCAATAGTTCTATTACTATGTAATTCATGTGCTGACTTTTGATCTTTGTAAACACCATCATTTAAATGAGGATCAAACAACTTTTTTAGCTGTTCTTTTATTAAATTGTAAAATGTAAAAAGTGAATTTTTGCTACGAGAAAAGTATGTGACACTCTTGTAAAATGGAAGCTTGAACACATCAAAATATTTGCTGCAACAAATGCTGCAAATGTATGACGAAATGGCCTGTGTATCAAAATAGCCATTCTGCACATATAGTTCAGCTAAACATTTTAAGCATGAAGTGCAAATATTGCTGCTTGCAACTTTTGCACACTTCTGAACTTGACTAACACTTGTTTCACCTACTGACACAAAATCGGTACATGTTAACAATGTCGACACAGTTGTTTCAGGAGAAAAAACTAAGTTTTGAGATACCATTTTCATTAAAAATGATATTATTTTATTAGAAGGAGAGAATGGTCCATCCATGTTCATGCTGAACTTTCTAAAAGAAAAATAAAACACATAAGTGAAACTCATTTGGTCATAGATTATTTGAAACAAAATGTCATCATAACAGGGATGTTCCTCCTGTCCTCGTAGTACAAAATGGCAAGATGTGATACTTATAAAATGTTTAGCTCAATTTAGTAGCCATTATCTAAAGCATCAACATCGAATTTATATGATAGTAACTCCTGAACAGCGGCAAGGCAGACTAATCACACATTTTGACATAATGTGCACAGTGCAGCAATTTTGAGCACCTAGTCTGTTCATAGACTTCAAAAGTTAAATGAAATTCAAGTCTCAGTATTTTCAGGATTTTTGCTAACACCTTTTTTTTACTCTCTTCTATCTGGGAAAAAGATAGATTGAAAAGTTTGAAAAACACTATCATGTTATTGAAAATACTACTGTTACTCCTAAAATATAGTAGGACAAATTAATCATACAAAAAATTTTGGCCCACTATTATCCAATCAGGGTAGGCATGAGCGTGTGTAATTGGATTTGAAAACCAAAAACTCAAACTCGTTACTTAACAAAAGTTTCAATAGTTAATAATTGAATGGATTCAAAGAATTTTCTACCAGCATTAAAATTTGGCAGCACTGGCATTAATTTGCAAGATATAGTGGCTCGAACTCACTTCCAGAATGTTAGTAATAAAAATGCTTTTTATATATTGGTCGAGATACAATTTATCTTAAAAGGAGGAACAGCCTGTAAAGAATAATTTAGCTCTTCTGAATTTATACAATAAAAAGCTACTTACAGAAATAATTCCTTGCAATTTTGAAGATAATATTTTTCAATATCTTCTTCAATTTTTATTTCCCTCACTTCAAGCTCAGCACCCGGAGCAAGACAGAAAAAATGAGTCAATGCACCACTGATATTGAAAGGTTTATTAAGTCCTCTAAAAATATTTAAAGAAAAATGATATCTAAACATATTTATGAAAAAATAGATGCTACAATTATTAGACAAAAGAATAAAAATACTTGGAAATATATTGAATACCTGTAACCAGTGCATTTGTAATTCAAAAAATTGTTTGGATCAAATGGCAAAACTTGAACTAGTATTAAAGAAGCAGATGCTGCCATATTGCAGATTTGCCATGTATTGCACCATTCTCTTTTTACAAATTCAAACTCTGTGCCTCCTTGTCCTTGACATAACGTAACTATAATTTTGCCATTTTCTTTCAGCTGTTTTCTTGCACTGTAATATCAAACACCGAAAATGAGCTCACATTGTATTTTTCACGAAAATAATTGTACAAATTCTAAAGATAGGTTTTGCATGAAAAAAGTTTTCATTCTATGAATTTCAATCAGCAACCAAGTACAAAAAGGATTTTACTCATAAATATTGTAATTCAAAACAATTTATAAACAAACAAAATTCAATAGAATCTTCCCTTGCAGATTCCTCTATTCTGATCCGAGAGGGAACAAAAGGTCTTATCTTAGCTCTGCTCAAGGGAAGTCAGAAACACGTTTCGGGTCTCGGAATGCTTTGTAACTCCGCCCTTAAGATGACATTACTTTCATACATAAAAAAAAACTGAGAACCAGTGGGACTGCGCACATTTTCGCGCAATGCCAGTTAAGCTTCAAGGGATTGAATTAACCTAGAACCCGGGCAAGGGTGCATTTGCTCCCTCTGACTTTAGAAAGATTTTTTTTAAATTAAAATAATTGATATTTTTAATAATAACAAAATATTTATGCTAATTAAACTGAATTTAATTTATTTGAACAAAGAACAAACTTTAAAATCCTTCCACAATAAATTACAACACAAGAAATATTTTGTCATGCTTATGCGTTGGCAAGGGGGTGAAAAGGAAGCACTTTCATCTCCCCCCTCTAGCCTTTAAATATTATATTTAATCAATTAAACAAGGACAAACTACAGAATACTTTCAAAACGACAAAATATACCACAAAATATTTAATCTTAAGGTTATGCTCGCGAGGGACGGCAGGGGAGGGGCATTCTCGCACTCCTTGACCTTCAAAAACTAAATTAAATTACTAAAAGTGTGGAAAAACTACAAAATTTTTAAGTCTCCAAAATAAAGACGATAAATATTAATCTCAAGTTAATGTGCCGGCTGGATGCTGCAAGGGTGTGCTGGGTGTGCTTTTTCACCCCCTGGCTTTTAAACATATAATAAAATTAATCTTAAACAGTAGGGGAAGCTGCTGTACCCACGGACAGTTGTATCTATGGACGTTGATCGGGAAATTCCAGGTATTGTTGGGAGGGATCCTAATTGGGGTTCAACATGTGTGTCAAAACCCTCTCCAATACCCTAGAAAGTTTCAAGGCCATCAAACGAACATTTAAGATTCTATCACATTTTTTCGGTTTTAGTAGGATCTAAGTAAAAAAAACCATGAACAATTTCTTTTTTTAAACTCCGTCGTGGATTGTATTATCAGGGATGAGAGTGGTCAGAGAGCAAAAAGGAGGAAATCCAAAAAAATTTCGTAAAAGGGATGATATCCAAAAAATTTCGTGAAAGGGATAATATCCAAAACCGCATCAAAATAGAACTTGGAAGCCAAGATATTCAAAAATTCAACAAAAAATGGCTAATTTACCAGTTTTAAAGGTAGTACATATTTAATTAAGTATAAGTAATAATTTTGTACAATTGGTTGCTTGCACCATTTCTTGCAAGAGTGCTTATTCCTAAATAAATCTACATTTTGAAAAAGAGGCAACAATTTCTAACCCGAGTCCTTGAACAAAAGGTTGGGGGAGCCAGAGGTCAATCTTGGCTGCATCACACAATAGTGTCAACATTTCACATTTTTCAGAGAAGAATACATTTTTTCCATTAAAAACATTTGAGTTCATAGTGTTAAACGAAGGAGAACATAAATTTTAAAATTAGGTCTGTTTGTAAAGTAAAAATTTACAACAGAGAGAAAAATCTAAAATTTCTTCATGTGGTAGAACATACTTTTCATAGTAAGAATTGAAAATAAATATATTTGTACATAAATGATTAGTTAAAACTTTTTCCTTGCATTGGAAACCAAAATTTGTTTTTAAAAACTTCCTAATATGATTTTGGAATCAAAAGAACAACTTGCAGCTGCCTCATTTAATCATGAAATTTCAAAACTATTAATAGGCTGTAAAGCCTAAACTATTTGAGATTCACCATAAATATTTTTTACTTTCATAAATACACAAAAAAAAAAAAAAGTAACCATGCCAAGTTTCAATAAATTCGAGACTGTGGGGGCTAAGCCACGTTTTTTGATTGACTTTTGCATTTTTTCTAAAATAAATTAAAGAAATAAAAATATTATTGAAATGATGAATAAAATAAGCAGATATAAGGTAGCATATAGTAAAAAACCACCCAACATTAAAAATAATTGAAATACTTACAGGATGCAAAAAGATTGTAATCTCAAACGAGGTTTGCAACTTTCGGCGCAGCACGTGTTTGACGTCGTTGGCATGATTCCAAAACATATGTTTTCGGGAGATATCGCAGAGGATGAAGATTTGAGGGGGGAAATGAAAATAAAAAATCGGGGACCGAAAATTTTAAAAAATCGTATTTTTTTCCGATTTTTGAGAAAAATAGGGCCTGAAAGAGGCAAAAAAAGGAGGAGAGGTTTTAAAAGCCAACAGAAAAAGCCAGAATTCCGCAAAAGTCGGAAAAATCTCATCCCTGTATTATTCATTTTTGTTGCAGGTATCATGATTCCCTATATTTTGAAGGTTTTGTTTCTGATTTTTAATGTGGTAAAACTGTGGTCTTGTCGATGTGACTACTTGCAAAACCAAAATGGCATACCTTTGTACCAAAGGACACACAACCATGTGTATCCATGGAGAGCAATTTTTAGTCTCCTTGGGTCACATCTGAGTATTTTTACAATGCAAAGTACCTCAAAATGGTGCCTTGTCATCAATGTCCAAAATTTGCTTTTAACAATGATGATGAATTTGAAGTAGGACTTGAAAATATAGTGTTGAAGTAACCCCCCCACACCCGTTGTAGGATCTACAGACCGTCAATCCCACCTGTTTTTATTTGAAGTCAACTTTTCTAGATTTTTGTTGGTTTAATCTAAACTGAGTTTTTTTATAATGGGTTAATTTTGGCGAAAGGTTTCAATTTGCATATAAATTGAAATTATTATGTAAGTACATAGAGAGCCATACTATCATGAATCTAATTATTTTTTGTTAAAAAACATATTAATTATTCATAACATCATTAACTCTCTTAAGACTTGTAACTTTTTTAAAGAGTTCACTGACGTTAAAAATGAAGGAAAATTAAAAAAATTGAAAAACACCTTCAATTAATTTTCAAAGTTTAATTTATGTTGGATATGTTATTTAATGTTATTTTCAATGGATGTTTGAAGTATTTCAATATGAAATGGCTTATGAAAATGCATTGAGTATAAATTAGTCCCTCAGACCTATTTATATATTATTGTTTTATATGTTCATGGGTACAAAGGCACCTGTCCGCAAGGTGAACGGGTTGCTGTACCCACGGAAAAAAAAAGATGTTTTTTAAGAAATTTCTTTGAAGTTGGAAGCTTTGAGATTTTCACCTGACAAAAATTGCCAAATCAGATAAGTTGTAGTATCTGCCAGAAAAGTTTTCCTATTGATTATCCATTCCCAGAGACCAGCAAAAATTGAAAAGTAAATTTTGTCTGTGGGTATAGCAGCTTCCCCTAGTATTGAATTAATATTTTTTAAAAAGATAAGTACTAATTTTGAATAATTGAAGTTAAATTCACTTAAAGCATAGGTCAAATTTAAAAGATTCTGTGATCAGAGGAAAAAAAAAAACTTAGATATTGAATAATCTAAATGATGAAAATACATTCCAAATTCGCTTTAAAGTAAATAAATAAAATAAATTCAAAAATAATAAGGAAATGAAAAAAAAAATGAAGAAATAAAATAATAATAACGAAAAACAAGAGTAAATAAACTACTTTAAAATCTTTATTTTTAGATATATCAGAATTAAATAGTAAAAAAAAAGTAAAAATAATTGAAAAAAAAAAAAAGCTATAAAATTAACCAATTTGTAAGGTCATATATTTTGGATGGTAAAAGAATAATTTTCATTTGTGTGTCGCTTAGTGATAAGTAAGATTTTTTTTAACATCTTAAAATGTATCATGTTTACTTATTTAAAATTCCATGGAGTGGAGGGCTGCTGCTTTGGCATAAACTTGTCATCAAATGCTTCAACACTCAATTAAATACATCAAAATTTGTATAGAAAAAAGGTGTATATCATTAAATTGTAAATTAAATAAAATTGAGATTTACAAAGCATTGTTTATTAGAAATATCAGATATAAGGCAGCACCTAGTAAAAAACCACTCCAACATTAAAAATAATTGAAATACATACAGGATGCAAAAAGATTGAAATCTCAAACGAGGCAAGCAACTTTTGGCGCAGCACGTTTTTGATGTCATTGGCATGATTCCAAAACATACGTTTTTGGCAGATATTGCGGAGGATGAAGATTCGCAAGGAAAACATAGAAAACATAACAAATCGGGGATGTAAAATTAAAAAAAAATTTTTTTTCGATTTTTGAGAAAAATAAGGTCTGAAACAGGCAAAAAAAAAAAAAAAAAAAAAAATTAAAAATGGGGGGAAAAAAAAAAGAAATGTTATAACAGTCAATTTAAAAGTTAATACAATTAGGGGGAGTTATTGCTCGTCGAAACTATGGTCCTGTTGAACCAGTTTTTACCGGGTGGTTTTACACATAAAAGCTCAGATTTCTGCATTAAAAAATTGGTTCCTTGAATACCCAAAACACGTATCAGCAGTTCTCTGCAAACTTGTACGATTTAACATCTTTATATTTTTGCTTACAGTCGTTAATAACTTATTTTCCTTCAAATTCTATTATTTAAATAATTCTAGTAGTTCTTCAAATCCTATAGTAAAATTACATCTTACAGTGGTATTGAACTTATTGTATTCCAGCAAGTTGAATTTAAGTACTGCTAAGTAATTTTTAGAAGACGCAACTTTACATTTTTTACTGGCTTCCTGAAGATTGGAGCCTAAAATTAAATGCCAGTCATAAAGAGAGCTTTTTTATTCCCTAATTACAATTTGCCGCTAGTTTAGTTTTTTCAATAAAGAAAATAGTATAAGATTTCGTATTAGAAGATAAAGGTTGAGGAAGGTTAGCCCTTAAACCATCCTTCCTCCAACTATTTAAAAAAAATAATGCGTAACATTTTTCTTTGTTGTTATAATAATTTTGTCATTATTTGTGCTTGCACACAGTTACTCAAATCAAAATATAAAAGTTTATTATTTTTAAACTCAGATTACAGTTTCTCAGAACAATCCAAATAGGTAATGCATGCTATAAAGTTCGACTTAGGATAAATTTTACCACATTTAGTCTCAGAATTTTCATTTTCTTTCCGAAAACCATCACAAAGCTGAAACTAGTAGAGGATAACACATTGGGTAAGAGACAATTGAAAACTTATGACTGAAAATACATCACTATTTTCATTTTAAGAAAGCAAGGTAAAATCTTTATTCTAGGTCGAACAATATATTCTTTTTTGAAGTATTTCCTAAAAACTCAAATTGTGCGACTTATTTTGCAAAATAGAGAAAAGTGCCCCCCCCCCCCTTTATAACTGTGTGATCATGAAATAGTACATTAAAATAAAGGTCCTTTTTTTCCAAGAAAACTTTACGCAAAAGAATTGACAGGTTGTCCCTCACAAATATTCAGTTAAACATTGTTTTCTAATTTAAATTAGGCATTAAATTTCAATTAATAGTAAGTTTTAATAATAAGTTAAAATCCAGACATTTATTATTATTTTTTAAAAATCTTTAACAATTTTAACATTTTCAAAAACAGTTGTGACTTTCCTTCTAATTAAAATCAAAGATATCTTTTGAATACAATAATTTAACTCAATAGGATTTATTGATCCTAAAATTATTTTCAAAAAAAAAAAAAAAAAAAAAAGAAAGAAAAAACAGTTACATTAAAGCAAATTGTTAAGCTGAAGTTTTTATTTACTTATTTTACTTTCCAAACCCAAAAACAGTTAGCAAGAAATTGAAAGGAATAGAGCACTCATTAGTGAGTTATTAAAGCCACAACTAATATGATTAATGCTAAGAAATAAGAATTCCAAACAGATTGCATACTAAAAGTTCTAATCACATAATTTTTAATTAATTAATATTTGTATTGAGAGAAGCTCTACGATAATAGACCATTGTCTCATTTTCTGCTTGAGTTTAATCACTATTTTTTTCATTACACAATAAGATTGTATTAAAAGTTTCTTCCAGCAACTGAAAGGCATTTTCCCAATCTCAAAGGAATTGGTTTGGAACGTTTTCAAAACATTCTTAATCTTCAATTTAACGAAGAATAACAAAGCCATGCTCCAATCGCTGGTAATCGAATCAAATTTCACCACATAAAACAGCATGAGCCGTGGTCGGACTGCGGGGAGAAAACGTCAAACTAGTTTTACAGAAGTGAAGCGCGATTGTGGTTTTTCAACTTTTTGTCGAATTATGACGGACTGAATCCGAGAGCGGAACAGTTAGACACGCTGGATATTCGCCTTATAACCTCGGCGATTGGAGTAAAGGTTCCCGCTGGAAAACTTCAACCTATCCTGGAATCTAGGCAGACTGCCAAAATACTGGAAAATGGACTGGATCATACCCATTAAAAAACTAAATAAAAAAGCTAGCTCACCTGATAGTTACAGGTCGATCTCTCTGACAAATTTTTCATTTAAACGCATGGAGAAAATGATTATGGGAGAGTATGACCTTTTACCTCAATTCTAATGACCTACTTCCTCCAGAGCAATATTGATTTAGGAGAGGTCAGTCAACTATTGATCAGATATTATACTTTGGGCAACAAATCATAGACTCAAAACCTCAGCACTTTTAATCATACTATTGCTATTCTTTTGGACTTAACCAAAACATTTGATAGAGAATGGAGAAAGAAATTGATTGTTGCATTGTACAAGTCTTTTGGAATAAAAGGGAAAGCCTTGTAAAGGATTTATGACTTCTTGGGATAACATCAAATTAGAGTGAAACACGGAGATTACTCCTCCAAAACTTTTAATTTAAGACAAGGCGTCCCTCAAGGTTCAATATTGAGCCCACTTTTCTTCGTATTATATCTCTCTGTCATAGAAAAGGTTATTTCCAGAAAAAGCAAAGTTGATCTATTTGATGATGACATAGTGGTTTTTAATTCCAACAACGACATAAACCAGATTGAAACTAGTCTGAATTTTACTTTAATTGACATTTTGGACTTTGCTGATAGTCATAAATTGAGTTTTAATGCCACAAATTCAACGTGCAGCTTTTTTACAACAAATAGACACTTATGCAACTACCATGCATGTATTGTTATGAATGGACTGAGACTTCCATATGATAAGCATCGACGATATCTGGGGTACTCCTTAGACCCAGAGATTCTAAGTAACAAACATATTGAGTACAAAGGCTATTCTAATTATGTAACTTTAAATGTTCCATTGAATTCAACAAAAGTTATTAGCTCCAGCAAAAAATGGGACCAACTGTCCCCACAGTCATCTAAAAAGTCATCTTATTATTATCATACATAAAACTAAATAAATATTTAAAAATATGTGTCACAGAACATTAAAATATCAGTTTACATTGCAAACTACATGATTAAAGAAACAGTAAGTGAGGCAAGTAGTATCAAAATGGAAAAAATCCAGACTACCGGAATAGGCTAAATTTAAAAAATAATATTTAAAAAAATTTAAAGCATTTCGCCTCAATGGATTTTACTGCTGTAGTAATACACATAATAAAGTATAATAACGGCAAAGAAATTACTTCAATATGTTGTTTGTGCAAAAAGTTATGACACTTTGAATATTAGTAAAATATGAAATTTTCCACATTTCGGCCTAATGTTTCTCAAAGCACATTTAACACTTTGAGGTCTTTGCCTGAGCATCACTCGGGTTGCCATTTTTAGTGAAGGGAACTAACTAAGCCCGAGATTCTCTCAGGGTCAAATTTTTATTCTCTTAGCTATAAAAGTACAAGTTCTATACGTTTCTAACCTTTTTAGATACTATCTACGAACCCAAACTTTCAAAAAAAAAAACGTACAAGTGACATTTATCTTCTCAAGCACCTGATGTCCATTCTTGCAAGCAATTCCTAGACAATTTTAAAACAAAAGTAAGTAGAAAATATTTATAGAAGTACACTACATACCTGCAAAAGAATTCTTGCAAGAGTTTTCTATTGTCTCGAATATTCATTTTTTTCTTCACATGAGGAAAGTTAAAAATAATTTTTGTGAAATAAATATACTTTAACAGTGGATGACAATGAAGACTTGTTGCATCAACATCAGTATATACATGTCCACCTGGAATACAGGATTAAAGTATTACGACATTTAAAAGGTTACTGATGTTGATCATTAAATTCAGAAAATTTAAGCACACTGATATTCAGAGAATAGATGAACAATGGGAGAGAAATTTTGTTTAGCTTGAAATTTAATGTACAATAACATATTTCAAGAAATATATTTTACAAGACATGGAACAAATAAAAGAGTTGGTATTTTTTGCATTAAATTACATACTCTACAAATAAAACAAAAAGGATTCAATACATTCCATTAAAAAAATTAATTTCTTTTCAACCTTAATAATTTCCTTAATGTATATTTTTTTTCTTTTTTGATGAAAAATTTATGTTTTTCTATTTTTATCTAAAAATCTTATTCAGGGTGTCAACTAAGTTAACTCTTAAAAACAGAGAAAGAGTCAAAAATAAAAAAAGGAAGATTTTGAGTCTTCTGCTGAAGATAAACAACCAGAAAGCAGAAAACCAGATACGATGCTGATGAGGAAAATGACGACACAAGCGAAACTTAAAAGTAACCAATATTACAACAACAAAATATGTTACATATGCATTACAACAATAAAATATGTGTCTGACTACTTAAAACTTTAGCATCTTTAACATAAATACAGTTCAAATTTCACAAGTTGGGACCTCCTATAGTTTACAGGTACCTTCCAATCTAATTATGGCAAAAACAAAACTTTTGCTTTATAATTGAAAAAAATGACTAAATATTTTACGTGCAAAAGAAATAACAAAGAATGACAATGGGTTGGGCATTTTCAACCACTTTTTACTGAATAAGAATCATTAATAAAAATGAAACCAATCAATAATAATGGCAGCAATAAGAGAAAATGGTACAATAACAAAGAAAAGTAATTACTTATGTAACTTTATCACTGTAGGGGATGGGATAATCTGTATGATACCTTCAAAATTAAGAGGCTGGAGAATGAGTGTAGTATTTGGGCTAGAGCAACAATTACCTTGACAAAATTACTTAAGTGAAGTGTTATGTGACCACAATGTCTATCCAGAAACAACACTACAGACTGTCTAAGAGGACTAAATGAGAATTTCCTTAACACTTAACCATTAATTGTAAATGTAAGCAAATAAAGTTATGTAAGCATAATCAAGTCTTATTTTGTCTCCAGTTTGTCTTAGTACTCCTGATTTCTCATTCTTTTGAAGCACACTTAGTAATTCTTTGTGAAAGTCTTTGATATTTGGGAAGTTATGACCAATCACATTTTGGTGATTTGATGGTTTTAAATAACTTGTTAAAAGTAAAAAACCAACATTCCAGGGAAAGTTTATAATAAAAAATTACAGAATATATTTAAAACATGCTTCAAAAGTGGAGCTCTCTGAATATAAGTTTGGCTTGAAATGACGTTGGTAGCATACTACCATTGCTACCATTTAATGGAAGCTTAAATGTCATACAGTACAACCTCGATATCTCAAAACTCTCGGGACGGGAAATTTTTTCGAGGTACCGAGTTTTTGAGTTATCAAGGTTTTTAAAAAATTGCACTAAAAACTCTCACAATTACACACATGTACGCTATATGCATTTATATATGTACTATGAGACCACTTTGAATTACGATTAATAAAGTAGTCTTCAATATTTTACTAGATTTGAAATTTTATAATTGTCGAAAGTGCAAAGGAAGAGATTTTGAAATGAACAACAATTTCAACTTGGTTTTTTACCTAAAAATTAAAAATTTCTTATGTTCAACTAGTAGCTCCCCACATTCAAAAACTTTTCAGCAGCCATTTTGTAGGAGTTAAAAAAGCAGAAAGATGAAAATCAGGAACGCATTTTCTGTTTTCACTTGAAAAGTGACTGGTGAAAAATCAACCCCCTTTCCTCAAAATGTACAACATGTTCGAGAGAAATGCACAAAGATTCTAAACTCTGGGGAAAACACAGCACCCCTTTCATACCAACATTCCCCTATTATCTTGCTTCAATACCCTAATCACAAAGTTTCCAAGAAGAGAGATGAAAACTGGTCCCTGGAACTGATTTTACTACAAAAATTGCCAAAGAAAAAAAGACAGCTGAAACTTGCTTCTGTGCAAAAATTTCGACATGTCAAGGGTTTCGAAAAATAAATTTCGAGATAACTGTGGAAAATACATAGGGGTTTTTATATAAAATGCAGGGGAAAAATATTTTTTCGAGACATCAAGAATTTCGAGATAAGGAGGTTCGAGATATCAAGGTTTGACTGTATTTCTCTTGGAGTTTCCCATTTTATTTTGATGTATTGGTATTTCTTTAAAAAGTAAGACAAAAATAGAAACCAGATTCTGGAACCACATATTAAATAATCATTAAAAGTTTCAAATAAAAATAGTTTTTGATAATTTTTGCGACAAAAGTTCTTAAAACTTTTACCACTAAAACATAAGAGGTTCATGTTGGCAGAAACTGAATGTGCAGGATTAGAACTATAATGTAGGTATGAATAATTGTCTTATTATAGTGTTAAATTTATATTAGTGTATAGATTAATTTTTGTTGTGATAAGTTCCTTTTGCCTTAGTTTATATTTTAATTAGTTTAGATGTTGGAAAACGTTTTGTTAAAAAATGTTATCGATTATCCCCTAAATTACTGTTTGATTTACAGTATGCAAAGAACTGAGGCTTTTATAACTTAAATATTGTTACGAAAATTTGTGTCTAAGTATTAAAGGATAAATTTCTCAGTCAAATTTTAAATGAGTAAAACACTTTCGGTAATCAAAATATTTCAAACGCCATAAGCCTGTCACTTTGAATATGTTTTTAATTAAAGTCTCTAATATAGTAATTTTAATTCTAAACTTTTTGTATACATGTCTCTTACCGATATTTGTAGCATTCTTTAAAATTAAACAGAAGTGCCCAGTAGAAAATATTACAAAAGTTGCCAAAAGTTTAGTTTCAATCACTTTACGCTGACAATATTCATCCCACATTACTTGTTCCAGTGCCATTCGTGGTTTTTCAATACAATGATCAGTTTGCCCAAGAAAAGAGTGAGTAATGAAATTCAAAAATTTGTTTACTCTAGCCATTTGTACTGCATCGTTGAAAATCATCCCAATCTTGACTACGTATGTTTAACTCACCATAACTAAAAATTTGGCTTGACTGGTTCAGCAGATTAGTGCATTTGTTAATTAAGAGCCAGTTTTTTTAAGGATCAGGCAGTCTGGATAGTTGACATTTTTGATTTTGCTGAAATTTTCAGGATATGTTCCTTATTTAAAACTACTAAAGACACATTTTTTTATTTTTGCAAAAAGATTTTTTCTTAAAGTTTTTGGAGGTCAAAGTTGGACTTAGTTCGTTTTTTCAAAGAAAAACATACCGATTTACATGGGCCAATACTTTTTACTTTAAGAGTGAACCGTGGCACTGGCAATTATTTTGTCTTCTACTACATCCTCGATATCTGTTAGTATATAATTAATTGTGGTTGACTCCTTTCACAAAGGTCAGGGGTTACTCAAAGTTGTAAATTTTTTTTCTGCAACTTTGATCGTCGAAATCTTCTTGCGCAAACAGTGAGCCACAGTAGTACATATTTCAGTAAATACATACCATAGAGTAGTATTCAAAAAGAGAAAGATTTGTGTGGCTGACATTTGGCGCACCGAAGTATTCAACTCTGAAAATGCAGAAATCACAAAACTGCATGACTTTCAAGGTCATTAATTGCTTGCGCCAAGAGTCGGCAGATATGAAACTACCTGGAGAAGAAGCCTTTCTTGTCATAGAAACACAATCAGTTAACAGAACTATGGCTAATGTTTCACATTTTACATAATTTGACTCTAAACTTTGCTCAAAGAGTGTTATTTGGCACTTGTGAAAAAATGCCAATTACCTGCTTTTAAGTATTTATTACTATTATTTGTAACAATATTATAATAAATTTTCATAAACTAAATAAAATGGTAACAAAAGACAACATAAAGTAGGAACCAAATTGAAAATTAAGTCCATAAACTACTCAGTATGCAATAAAAACTCTTTTTGTTTAAGTTAAATAAATACCCTTGTGAATGAAAAGTAAAATAAGAAATAACAATGCGAAATGGCAGATTACTGCAGACACGTTTTTCGGCATAACAAGGAACGCCTCTTTCAAATCAAAAGAAATCAGCTTATGGATGAAAAGCATCCAACAAAAGAAATGGCTGATAATTCAGCAAGATTAGCATCATTCGGCAAAATTTGGAGTTCTTTTTGGCAAACTATAATCATTCAGAGAAAATTAAAGTTCCATTCAGCAAATTAAGAATTTCCGACTTCCGGAAAATTAAAAGTTTGGGTCGCCTTAGCTTACAACAGACTAAAACTGCAATGCAATCACATGTTTAGGTAAGGAAAGTTCTAAAAGCACTTTATTACTTGTAACATTCTATTAGGCCTTTATAAACAAAAGGCGGTTAGTTGAATCAACTTTTCAAAAGTTTCCTGTTAACTCGTTGACTGGAGTATTCCATTGTTTTTACATGAGGCACCTTCGTAGATTCAATTTTTCTTCTAAAAATATCCCACAACGCTGTTAAAGTTGAACCAAGTTGACTCAACTAATTTACTCATGTGTAGAGTTAACGCTTGGCAATGTCCTGAAGAGTTGAATCAACTGAAAAGTTGATTCAACTCTTCAGGACATTGCCAAGCACCAACTCCTGTGCATAGGAGTTGGTTAAACCAACGGGCTAGGAGTATGAACCTGGTACTCAAGGAAATTTGCGTTAAGCGTAGTATCAGGTTTATTGATGTGTGGAGTAGATGTAAACGAGATTGGATTGCTAGGGATGGCCTACATCTGAGCTCTACAGGGGTCAAAATGGTTAGTGGTTTGGTTTTAGAGGCTTCAGAATCAAAAAACTAAGTTGGAATGGGGGGCATGGTTTAAGGAGCAGAATTCGAAAGGGTACTAACTATCGGGATTTTAGTAGAAACGGAAATAGGGTGGCTAATAAGAGAAAAGATTTTAACACTTGGGATTCAAACAATCGTGCAGCATTAAATAAAAGTAAGATGGGCTTACTTAAGGTTTTTTTATACAAATGCTGGTAGTATTAGGAACAAGATGGAAGAATTGAAAAACATAATTATAGACGAGAGGTTGGATATTATTGGAGTTGCCGAGACATGGGCTACCGAAAGTGATGATGATTTATTATCTATTGCTGGGTATAATTTGTTTAGACAAGATAGAGTAGGTAAAAGAGGTGGTGGGGTTTTATTTTATGACAGAGACACTTTAATTTGCAGTGAATTGGTAATTAATGATAAACCCTACCTAATGAGATTGATATGATTTGGCTGGAGTTGATTAGTAATAAGGGCAAAAAACTACGTTTGGGGAATATTTATAGGCCATCCAACTTAAGCCAGGGTCAAGACGAACAGATGTTTAGCATTATTAGTGACATTTCTAGCAAGGGGTCAGTCATCATAATGGGAGATTTTAATTTTCCAGGAATTGATTGGAATAATTTTTACCATAGTAATAGCAGAGAAGAGGATTTTTTGAAAGTAATTGGTGACTGTTTCTTAGATCAAATTGTAACTCAGGGTACTCGACAGGACGCGATTTTAGATCTAGTTTTCTGCGACATGGAAGGCTCAGTTCAGGGGTTATGTGTAGGGGAACACATTGGAGATAGTGACCACAACAGTATTAGGTTTGGGATTAAATTTGATATGCACAAAGTAGAGAATTTTAGGTTTGTGCCCAATTTCAGAAATACTGACTTTGTGGCACTTCGGCAGAGTTTGAAAGCAGTTTTTTCTTCTGGATTGGACAATAGCGATGTGAATCTTCAGTGGGCAGAGTTTAAGGAAAATCTAGCGAATACGGTTAGGGATCATGTTCCTTTTAGGAGAAAGGGTGTCAACACTAAAATTTGGCCAATGTGGTTCTCCAGGGAAACTAAAGACGCTCTAAATTACAAGCAAGCTGCTTTTCATAGGTTTAGAGAAACAGGTCACAGTGCAGATAGGCTCCAATATTGTAAGGCAAGGCGTAAATTTAAGTATTTGGTACGGATTCAGAAAAGAGAGTTGGAGCAAAGACTGGCAGATAACATAAACAGGAATCCCAAGAGGTTTTTTGCATACGCTAATTCGGGGAAAGTTCGAAATAGTCATATTGGGCCACTGGTTGATGAGCACGGAATTTTAATTCAGGACGATAGTGATATTGCTAATGTTCTTAATAACTTTTTTTCGAGTGTTTTTAACGATAACTGTATCTCAACAGTTGACACCAACAAGACACAAGCTATAGTACAGCTTGAGGACTTCGTATTTTCCAGGGATGACGTTTTACTTCATTTGAAAAAAATTAAAGAGACTAAGGCTCCGGGGCCAGATAATATTTATCTGAAAATTTTAGTTGAATGTGCAGAGGAATTAGCAGATGTAATCGCAAACATTTTCAATGCTTCTTATAATTTGGGGACAGTACCAGAGGACTGGAAGCTGGCTAACATTACACCGCTCTTCAAGAAAGGGTCTAAAGGGAGTGCGGGAAATTATAGACCTGTGAGTAACTTCGGTGGTTTGCAAAATTTTTGAAACATTGATGAAAATTAAGATAGTAAATTTTCTAGAGACTAATAATCTATTGACTAGTTTTCAGTACGGTTTCAGGAAAGGTAAATCTTGTGCAACTAATTTATTACAATTCTATGACAAAGTTACCATGGCTTTGGACAATAAGAAGCCTGTAGATGTTTACATTGATTTTCAAAAAAGCTTTCGATAAGGTACCGCATGTTGCTCTACTTAGCAAATTAGCTGATATAGGAATAGGAGGGAAAACTTTCATTTGGGTAAAAAATTGGCTGACCGGAAGGAAACAAAGAGTAGTTGTAAGGGGAAATTATTCTAATTGGAGTGAGGTCTTAAGCGGGGTTCCTCAAGGATCAGTGTTAGGGCCTGTTTTGTTCATTGTCTTTATGAAGGATATTCACAAAAATATTTCTGGGAACATGAATTGTTTTGCTGATGATGTCAAAGTTATGGGGACTGTAGAAAATGAAGAACAAGCAAATCAGCTGCAAGAGGATCTAGATCATATTACGGAGTGGGCTGATAAATGGGGTATGGCTGTTAATGTTGGGAAATGTCAAGTGCTACATTTAGGGCATGGAAATAAGTGTACAAGTTATTATTTGCAAGGTTCAGTCATTAGTCAGGCAGACAAAGTTACTGATCTGGGGGTCCTAATAAGTCAGGATTTAAAGTTTAGCCAACAGTGCAGCATTGCTAGCAACAAAGCCAATAAGATGCTTGGGTTTATCAATAGATCTATTTCAAATAAATCTAAAGAAGTTCTTCTGCCCTTATATAGAAGTTTGGTAAGACCCCATTTGGAGTATGCTGTTCAGTTTTGGTCTCCTTAATCTTAAGAAAGACATTAATGTATTGGAAAGGGTTCAAAGGCGGGCTACAAGGCTAATAAGTGGACTTTCCCACTTAGATTATGATTCCAGGCTTAGAAGGCTAAAAATGTACAGTCTTGAGCAAAGAAGAGACCGAGGGGACATGATTCAGCTGTTTAAATTTATTAAAACGAAAGATGTTACGGGGCTAAAGTTTAGCACTGAAAACAGGACAAGGGGTCATTGTTTTAAGCTATTTAAATCTCAGGCTAACATGGATATTAGGAAAAATTATTATTTTAGCAGGGTAGTGGAACCTTGGAACAGCTTACCGGAAGAGGTGGTAATGAGCAAAGGAGTAGACAGTTTTAAGAGGGCCATTGATCTTCACTGGGGATTGTAAATTGACTAGGACCAGTCTAGCTGGGCCCAGAGCCTGTTGCTGGTCGTCACTTTTGTATTTGTATTTGTATAGTTTATCCTTACTTTGAAGAGCTTATCTATAACTGATAAGGGAAAACTAAACAGTTTTTCAATGAAACTAACTACCATTATTAGGGGGTGTAAACTTCTCAACCAAAAAGGGAAACTGGAATGTGCAAAACTAGGAACCAAAAGGAGGGATTGAAGAACTGGTTTTAGGAGAGAAATATTTCCTTTTAGTAATATCAAGTTGCATGAATTTCTGACTAAATTTATTTTACTGAGCTGTAAAAAAAGAAAAATCTTTTGAAACGGGTTATAATTTTGAAAACACTGCAGGTTTTCTGCAAACAAAAGTAGATTTCCCTGACATTTCCAGTACAAAAAACTTCCCTGACATTTCTAGGTTTTTCATGCTTTCCAAGTAGGTATACACCCTGTTTTACGCTGTTAGTTTAGTTTTACCTTGATTTTATAATGATGAGGCACAGAGACTATACCATATTTAATGACATTATAGGCGTAATAATGGCTTGAGATTAAAAATAAAAATAATCAGAAAGTTGATCAATAACAAATACAAAAAACAAAGCAACTAAAATGAAATTCTAATGAAAATGAAAGAAATATACTGCAGTCATACAAGATATCCCAAACTTAATATATAACAAATTCAGGACCAACCAGTCTTAACATAATATTATTCTTATTTTTATACACCTCTTAAGGATATTTATGAAACAGCTCATCAATTTTAAGATGAACATACCAAATTCTTGAATCTTTTGAATGTTCTCTGTTTGTTCCAAACCATTCAAGCAAGTGGCATAAATTTCTTCATTAAGTCCAGCATCACATGCAATGTAACTAGCTGCAAATGAAAAATCTCCTTCACCAACAAAGAGAACTGCTTCCTTTTTCAGTTGGGAAGCCATTTCATCTATACTGAAAACAGCAAAAACGATATAAAGATGTGTGTTCTCAATTTTTACATTTTATTGAGCAATATATAATTTTCATATGATGCATCTAAATTTTTAATGAAACACGTAGAGGAAAATGCCAGAAATATTAATTTAAAAACAACTAAATACAGTAGGCGCCGCTTTGGGAAAAATACAGTTTGATAACAATAACCGATTGATAACAATAACTAAAAAGAATCCAGGACACAAAAAATGTTTATTTTTTCAATTAAGAAAAAATTAGTTTCATGACTGCAAATTAAAATTACAATGACCAACTAAAAGCAGTTTTAAATTACAAATTAACGAGTGCCGTATTTAAGTATAGGCTTACTGAGCTATAGCCCAGAGCGGCATGATTGGAGGGGCGGCACTTTTTCCCATACCAAAATTGTAAGTAAAAATCTTTTTTTTTTGTCAAAAGGCCATAGGAGAGACCACGTTATTTATTCATTTAATAAAATCCTTATTTATTCATTTACTTATCTAGTGATAGGGTGCAGAAATGAACATGAATAAAGTTTAAAAAAACTGGAAATGGCCCAAAAATTACAAAGATCTGACCCAGGGATGAGAGTGGTCAGGCAGCAAAAAGGAGGAAATCCAAAAAAAAAAAATCGTAAAAGGGATGATATCCAAAGCCGTATCAAAAAAGAACCTGGAAGCCATGATATTCAAAAATTCAACAAAAAAATGGCTAACTTATCAGTTTTGAAGGTAATACATATTTAAGTTATAATTAATAATTTTGTGCAATTTGCTGCATTGTACCATTTCTTGCAAGAGCGTTTATTCCTAAATAAATCTAAATTTTGAAAAAGAGGCAACAATTTCTAACCCGATTCCTTAAACAAAGGGTTGGGGGGAACCAGAGGTCAATCTTGACAGCATCACACAATTGTGTCAACTTTTCATATTTTTTTAGAGAAAAATACATTTTTTTTCATTCAAAACATTTGTGTTTATAGTGTGAAACGAGTGAGAACATAAATTTTAAAATTAGGTATGTTTGTAAAGTAAAAATTTAATAACAGAGAGAAAAATTGAAATTTTTTTATGTGGTAGAACATACTTTTCATAGTAAGAATTGAAAATAAATAAATATATATGTATATAAAAGATTAATTATCTTTTTCCTTGCATTGGAACCCAAAATTTGTTTTTAAAAATTTCCTAATACGATTTCAGAATCAAAAGAACCAACACGCAGCTGCCTCCTTCAATCATGAAATCTCAAAACTTTTAACAAGCTGTAAAGGCTAAATCATTTGAGATTCACCATAGATATTTTTTACACTTTCTTAAATGCGCAAAAAAAGTAACCATGCCAAGTTTCAATAAAATTCGAGACTGGGAGCTAAGCCACATTTATTGATAGACTTTTGCATTTCTAAAATAAATTATAAATTAAAGAAATAAAAATACTATTGAAATGATGAATAAAAATATCAGATATAAGGCAGCACCTAGTAAAAAACCACTCCAACATTAAAAATAATTGAAATACATACAGGATGCAAAAAGATTGAAATCTCAAACGAGGCAAGCAACTTTTGGCGCAGCACGTTTTTGATGTCATTGGCATGATTCCAAAACATACGTTTTTGGCAGATATTGCGGAGGATGAAGATTCACAAGGAAAAAATAGAAAACATAACAAATCGGGGATGTAAAATTAAAAAAAAAATTTTTTTTTCGATTTTTGAGAAAAATGAGGTCTGAAACAGGCAAAAAAAAAAAAAAAAAAAAAAAAAGGAGGAAAGGTTTTAAAAGCAAACAGAAAAAGCCAGAAAAATCTCACCCCGGTCTGACCGCACCGGATTCTTTCATGTGATAATTTACTGTTGTATCTCATTAAGTTAACACGCAAAAAAGTCTACTTCTTTATAAAATAAAGAGGAAACTCCTTTCAACGTGATTGATGTGAATGATTGAAAGCAAAACATTGACGTTAGAAAAACAGCGAGCCTCTAACATTGATGGTAAAAAACATCGATGTTTTAACACACACATCAATGTTTCAAAAACATAGACATTGATGTCATTCCATAAAGTGCAATCGCTGCATCTGTTGGACTAGAACATATTGTTTTATTATTATTATTATTTAGTTTACTTTATTTTAAATTGGAAATTGTTGATTAAGGCCTCAAAACTTTTTTCCCATTTAAATCTTTAAATATGTTTTCAAATTCTTTTAAGTTATTTTTGAAACAAATATGCTAAGATTATTCATTTCAAAAACTGCTTTAAATTGCAAAAATTAAGTTTTCAATCTGTTGGGAAAATATTGATTTATTGTAATGTAAGAATAAGTTTTTAACAGTGAAAGATGAGATTTGATAACTACTAATTTTAACCAATTGGTTGGTTGAAAAAACAACCAATTTAATACTTACTTACTAACTGCTTATATAATTGCCTGTTTTGTATTTTAAATAGAAATTGCTAAGTGTATAACAATACATTATTATTATGTTACATTTTGTAGTATTTATAATTTCAGAAATTTGTTATTGTTAAAGTTTGACATTCTTATTAATAATGTTAAGAAATAAAAGTGAGTTAATAAATTAAAATATCATTAATCAAAAAAGTAAATGAAGTATAATGAATAGCTTCAAGACGATAATAATTATTACTTAGAATTAGAAATTATAATTTTATTAATTTAAAGTTAATTATGAATGCATTTCTAATTTGACTTTAACCAGATTTTATTAAACAATTGATTTAAATTTTAAAAAAAGCTGATTTAAATTTTAAAAAAATCTGCTTTAAGTATGTAAAAGAAAAAGATTACTTTTTTCCAACTCTGTAATTCAACACCTGTAGAGGGCGGTCAGTTTCAAAAGCTCAGGGCGGATTCACATCCAAATACGCCTCTGAAATAGGGAAGTTTTCGATTTTTCAATTTTATTTTTATATGATAGAGTAACATGTATGAACATCATAGGTAAAAAAAATTTTGCGTTACAATAAGTAATTTTTTTTAAATTAATTTTTAAAGTTCAAGCACTTGTGACGTCAAATGGCATAGGAAATGACGTCATGCGCTCTTCCGATAGGGGAGAAGCCGAAGGTCACGCATTCGACTTCGAAGACGAAACGTAAAAGGCTTATCTCCTCGCATTTAACTCCTCACGTTTCTGGAACATTAAACCTCTCATCCTCTCGGAAATATTCGAATATCATCATTGATGTTACATGAGGAAGATTATTTAGATTGTGCTTTAACGAATCCGGTCTCCATAGTGTGTTCAAAAGGATTATTGAATTTCTAAAAAATATAAATATCAGCGCGCTCAAAATGTCCCTAGCGAAAACAAGGGATCTTCGGCGGAAGGCTGCCCATTCGCGCCCTGTGACGTAGGCTCGTGACGTTTCAGAAGAGCGCACTTTTGAACATGGATTTTTAAAAATTCATTAAAAATCAACCAAGGTGTTTTAAAATCCGGCAATGGTGAATTTTTTAGTTTTGAGGGTCAATTAACAATATCCAATAGTCAAAATATGAACATTTAATAGGTTGCAACTTCCCTATTATCAGAATCCATCTGTTACTCCATTACCATTAGCCCATTTTAAAAGGACGGTCTTGTGCTTTCTGCAGCATTATCCTTCATGCATCCTTTCCCCCGACAGTCGTAAAACCCAGTTTCAAAGCTGATTCAACTTCCCTATCTTTTCCAGCCCTGTTTCACTTGCTGTTTAAATTTTCATTTAGTTTCACGAAGTTTTCAATCTTGCCACGATTTTGTAGTAACTTACGAAAAAAGGCCCGCAGTATTTCATTAAATCATCGCAGTTAAACTGTCAAAGGCCTTTAAGATGTTAATTTTTTCCTTTACAATTATATCATTGTGCTTTTCCCCCTTGGCTAAAATGTTCGACTGTTTAGACTGAAGTTTTTAGTGTAAATGAGCAAGGAGAACATATGTCGTGCTTTACTCATACGAAGGGAACTTGTTTTCCCAGAAGCTACTTGTCAGGGTTTCCCATTTTATTTCTTTTAATTAAAGAACATAAAAGGGGTAAAAAATACAAAGTTCATGAAAAAGTGATAACAATAAGCAAAGACACCGACTACAATATCAGACTTTTTTACACGGAACAAAACCAAATGTTTCGTAACTTCATGATTCTGATAACATTAACCATGATCATATTAAGCAGGGGTGCCACCCCCTAAGGGCAAAGGCACATCCCCCTAAAAATTGCAAAGCCCCCCCCCCCAAAAAAAAAGTGAAAAAGAAGCCTCAAAACAACCACCTAAGAATTTCAATGTCGTAGTCTGCACCATGACCCCCCCCCCCTAGGTGGGCACCCCTGCATTAAGCAGCGTCTATAGAAGTCACATAAATATTACAAAAAAAATTAATTTGAATTTTGCCATCTTGAATTCAATTATATGTTTTTCCCAATCACGAGTATGTGTGTATATGTAAGTGTGTGTGTGTGTGTTTGTGTCTGTGTGCAGGCATGAGTGTGTGGGTAGTTGTGTGTATGTGTGTGTGGGGGGGTATGTGTGTGTGTGTGTGGAGGGGTATGTGTGTGTGTGTGGAGGGGTATGTGTATGTGTGTGTGTGTAGGCATATGTGTTTGTGTCCATGCATGAGTGTGTGGGTAGTTGTGTGTATGTGTGTGTAGGTGTATATATGTATGTGTGTGTAGGTGTATATAAGTATGTATGTGTGTGTAGGTGTATACAGTCTGCGCTCGATATAACGACCATCTCCGTCCCAGAAAAAAAGGTCTTTATAATGAGTGGTCGTTATAAGAGGTATAATTTAAAAAAATACACCCAGTCATCATGCATGCCCTGTTCCAAAAAAAAAAAAATGGTACTTTTTCAAACATTCCAGTTAAATGCTCAAATTTTTTTTTAATAGGAATTTTTAGAAACATCGTGTGCAAAATACTATAACAGAATATTAAACAAATTTTAAGTAGAAAATATAGGGAGGAAAATGCTACACACTTACAAATCTGCTACTACTACTGCTACCACTACATTTTCTGACCAGAAACAGATGTTTGCCTTTTTAGCAGACGTGATTTTTGCAAAACCTTATTATCCGTTTCAGATATAGGTGATAAATTGTGTTTTTCTTGCTTTTCAAAGAAACATTTAAAAGTCAATCGAGAACCTCAAAGCTTAAAAACCACTAGATTCAAACACAAAACTACCAACACATCTGTCAACTCCCTTTTCTTAGGAATCTGGAAATTTCTCGATTTTTCCTCCCATTTTTTTTTTTGTGCTAGCTGTGGTGAATGGTAATTCTCCCCCCCACCCCCCACCCCCTCTCAAAGTTGGATTTTACATTGAAAACTTCGGGCAAATGTCCGTAAACAATAATCAAGGTCATTTCAAGCTACAGATTTGTTTTATTGGAAAGAACACCAGAAATAGCGTCCGCTGAATTCGGTCGTTGTATTGGATTAGACGATTCAGAACGGTCATCATAACGAAGGCAAATCAACGTAGAGTTCATAGGAACAAAGTTGGGACTTTTACCACTGGATGTCATAATGGGACGGTCTTTATAATGTGTGGTCGTTATAATGAGCGTCAACTGTATATGTATATGTGTGTAGGTACGTCTATGTATGCGTGTAAGTGTAGGATATTGACGAAACCTGGAGATGGTTTTCGCTAGAGGTGCAGCATCGTGAGGACCCGGTCGACGGTGATGCTTCGGAGGGTGGCGGGTGGGAAAAATCAAAGGAACGTCAAAAACAGTCAAATGAAAGCAATAAGCTATCGTGATTGCTCAAAAAAAAATCTTTTTTTCTAAGATATGACTACTAAAGGAGTTAACAATTACCATTATTCAGAAGCAAATTATGACAACATTTTGAATAGGAGTACAATTTATGACTAAATTTAAAATATTAGGGAAAGAGGCAGCATAAATCATAAACATGAATAATACCAATTACTACATTTAAATTTTTGACCAAAGTTGCTATAGCACAAGTATAGCACAAGATGGCCATGTCAGGTATGTATTAGTAATGACAAATACAATGCTTATGCACAAGTGCTCACCTAGGGGGGTCATGGCACACACTGTGCGATTGAAATTTTTAGGGGGGTGTTTTGAGGGGCATTTTTCTCATTTTTTGGGGAGGTTCTTGCTTTTGGGGAGGTCTTTGCAATATTTACTGGGGGGGGGGTGCACCCTTGCTTCTTAGGGGGATGGGCATCCTTGGCTTATGGGTCATTCTCCAAAATGTGTAACCTCTGAACGAAAATACTATAAAACCTCGAAAGTACCCCCCCCCCCCCCCATTTTCAAACCAAAACTTGTTGATTTCATAGAGGGGTGGTTATAATTGAGATTTTTTTGAAAAATTAGCCAAAATAATAGTTTTTAGTAGTATTAATTTTAGAGTACAGAAAAGAAATAATAAGTAAATAAGAGTGAATGAAGAGTGAAAAATTAATTAAAACCTGTCATAATTTTCTTGTAATAAATTGCACGTGGGCGCCATTTTTTTTCGAAAGAAAGGATTTTGCACCTCAGTTGGCAAAAGCCCTATAATTTATCGCTTGAAAATAAATCATGTGCTGAATGTAATAAGGATACAGTAAAAGAAGCAAAATCTTAATGTTCTTGTTTCAAAATAGAAGCAAAAATCACAATCACGACACCAATATCGTTATGAAAATCATAATTTCGAAAACTGCGCATTACAAAATTCCCGTACGTAAAAACAGACAAATGTCTTACTCGATTTAGTAAAATATACATTTCTGATGATAAAAAAACTTGTTCAAGTACTTTATTTCTCCTTTAAAAACAGGTTATTTTTAAGTTTTGCGCAACTTTTTAAGCAACACGTTTCCAAAATGGAGTCGTGTTGAAGATAGTTTATTTTCACAAGTCCGAACAAAAATGCTCCTTTCAAAATGAATAAAAAGCAGTACAATTTCATAAATTTCTTTTGTAATACATATGAACAAAAAAAAGAGAAAAAAAAAATATGCCTTAGATATTTTCCAACAAATACAATGTGTAGACTTTTTTTTCTTTCTTTTTTTAGATAAGAAAACCCGCACATGGAGGGAGAAAATAAATCTCTGTAAAGGATTTCTAACTGAAACAGAAAATGTTATCTTTTTTTTTTTTTTTGGATGGAGTGGCAAATGAAGATTAGAAATGTGAAGGATGAAGATGATTTTTAGGTGAATGGGGGGGGGGGGAGAGAGAGGTAAATTCGGGATTATAAAATGATTTCACTTTAAACAATAAAAGGGGGTTATAATTGATAGGGGGCTTACTTTTGGGATTTTACGTTAGTTTAAAAAAAAACAAAAAGGCTTTGAAATTGAAAATTTTTCAATTTCAAAACCTTTTGTTTTCTTTTCAATTCTTATATGTAAGTGTTACCTACAGAAGTAACCATAAACAATGGCCAAGCTAAATTCCAATTATTTCACTCATAATATTTAAAAAAAAATTTAAAAATACCTTGTTCAGGAAAATTTTAAAAAAAGAAAAAACTTTTAGCATTCAAAAATAGAGGCCAATTTAATATTACAAAGTAGTAATTTTGTTAATTGTACAAAGAATGAGCTATTTTAATGATTGGTGTGAATCTAGTATTAAGCTCTTACTCTCTTAATTATACTTAATACTTAAATTTTAGTTATCCTTTTAGTTCAAATTTGTGTTAAAAATAGTATAGTACATATTAATAAATTTCCAAAGTAGTAAATTTGAGAATATACTGGTAATTTATAACTTTGGCAGAGCATCTAAAATTGATCTATTTGTCTCCATCATGTACGGGGCTTGTTTTTAAAGTAAGGTCCGTTTAGAAATAAAAAAAGAACGAGTATAGATAGAGCAAAGACATTTATTGCACAAAAATCTACCACCCTTACGCTATATTTTGATATTGCTCCAGTGATTTTCCAAGCATTTGTCATAGCGTGGTACAGGTTTTTGTATACCAATTCGTACAAATTTGCCGCCTGTGTAGACGACCATGAGAACTGTTACAGGGCTTTGGCTGGGACGTTTTTGAACATCCTTTGGTCTACCCCCACCTCGCTCGCAGCAACTTTCATTTGTTTCGGCATCTAAAGTCTTTCCTAGGTGGTCTGTGGCACAACAGTAATAATGAGCTCAGAGAAGATGTTACCCCCATGGTTGACTACACAGGCGGCAATTTTCTACGAGTAGGTATACAAAAACCTGTACCACGCTATGACAAATGCTTGGAAAACCACGGGAGCAGTGTCGAAATGTAGCATAAGGGTGGTAGATTTTTTTGCAATAAATGTCTTTGCTTTATCTGTTCAAGTTCTTTTTTTATTTCAAAACGTACCTTACTTTAAAAACGTCCCTCGTATTCTCACCTCAGAAATAATGACATTGATAAGGTCTACCACACAAATAAGGAATTTTCTATTGATATAGGCCTATTGGATACACTTCTCAGGGATTTCTTTTTCTTTGTTGCTACAATCTGTACATGTTAAGCATATGAAAACAGTGGCGGATCCAGCCGATTGTTTTGGGAGGGGCCATCCGAATTTTTGAACAAACTCCCCAGGGCCGAATTTAGCTCCATGCCACCCCTAGGCAAATTTGAAGTCTGCTGCCTCCTCCCCCCCCCCCCCCCAAAAAAAAAAGAAGCAAAATATCTTTGACTCAAAAAATCGTAAAAAAGTGTTCCCCAGGTTCAAACTGTCAAACTTATGGGGAAATGATGGCGTTTCACATTCTGAGGCGCCCCGACGAAATAATCAGTGATCTCCCAAAAAAATTTTTATTTGGCAAATTTTGCTGATGATTCTGCAATTACCATGATTGAAAAACATTCGACTTTCATAAGATATGTGAAAGTAATCATTATTAAATTAAAAGAAAAAATTGTCTGTGTGGAAAATGAAATAATGCTAATATTTTACTTTCAAGAATAACAATTTAATTCAAAAAATGTCTATTATAATAGCAAATTTACCGCCCTAGGCAGCTGCGTACTCTGCCTATTAGGAAATTGGTCCCTGATAACTCACCAGAAATTTTATTAAAATGAAGCTATACAAACTCAATTTTCGGGGTATCGAGACATTAGGTGCGGGGGTAGATTTAGGAATCTCTCTCAAAAATGTTTCAAAATTTAAATTTCCGAGTAATTTTTGAAAATTAGGAAACTAAAAAAGCATTTTGTCTATTTTTGATGATGTATGGAGAAAGGTCAGGTTTCGGGCTCTGGCCCCAAAATACTTTTTGGAAATAAAGCTTAGAAACCAAAATATTCTGTCAATATAGATTGAGAAGTTAGAAGAGGAAGGGTGCTCTTCTAACTCTTCAGCTGTCGAGCCTAAAAATGCACCTTTAGGTAATGTTTGCTTACCTAAGTGTCAAGGTGCTTCCTTCCTGGAAATATTTTGCCTTTGAGGCTCAAAAATTCGATTTTTAACTATATTTATACATTTTGTAGTAAGTCCTCGGATGGAATAACTGAGCTGGTGGTGTATTTTAAGTATTTCTGCCTTAGCCCTGGCTTTAGGGCGGTAACTTACTACAAAATACCTTAGCTTTGCCATCAATCTTTGAGTTGAACCGCACCATTGCTGCGGTCACTCATCTGGTGTGCTCAGTGGTTGGAAGTAGCGCGCTACAAGTAGCGACGCTACTGTAGTAGCTACATTTTTGAGTAGTTTGTAGTGTAGCGCACTACTTTTTTAAAAAAGTAGTGTAGTGAGTAGTTAACTACAAAAAATAGTAGTTTGTAGCGATTTCTGGAAACTACTTTTAAATAAACTGGAAACAAAAAAAAAGGATCAAACGAATTTGATTGGCTCAAATTTTACACAAGTACATCAGCGGATGCAATGAGAAATAATACTCATAAAAATACGAGCTGACCTCAGGCATTTTATTTTGACGTCATACGTTCTATCTGTCTGACGCAAATAGTTTTTTTTTGCTGTTGTAATTTTCATATTTCCCCAATATTCATATTGCAAAAAGGACTTAGTTTCGCGAAAATAAAGATATCGGTGATTTCGCGAGTTGAAAATTTGGTGAATTTTATATGTTATAGAAAAGAGTGAAATTGAACTGTTCTGGAGGACTTACAATAAATACGAGCATTACAGTGTGTGAGAGTATGATAACGGACATTTTTCTTAAAATGTCTTCTGATAAGCTAATTTATCAATCTTTTTTGTTCAACTCTCTTACGGTGTGTGTGTATCAGGATCCCCCCCCCCCCCCAAAAAAAAAAAAAATTGAAAGATGATTTTTTAAGTCGCACACTCTCTTATATTTTATCCTTTTACATCCAAAAAAAATCATGTAATTTGAACAACAGCAGCAAGTGCCGATTATGTCTGAAAGTGTGAATCAGCACTTGTGTAATGCTAGGCCAAATTGAAATAAAATGTTTTTTTAGAAACTCAAAATTTTGTTGATAAAACGTTGCTCCTATACCCACATATGCACCACAAAAACATTTATTCAAATTAAAAACCATTTAGATATCCCACACGTGCCTAACATTTTTAATTTTCTTCAAAAATTTAAGTTTTTGATACATATTTTCAGAAATGTAAGATTTTACGAAATTATCAAGCTGAAAAATATAAACAGTGAAGTAGAAAAGTAGGTAATTAGCGTTAAATAGAAATGTTTGTTTTCCTGCAATTTTTAAGTCTCCCACATAGTACTCAAAGATCTGGTTTTTTTCCAGGTTGAGTTAAATTTTTCATTTAAAATACATTATTTTTTTTATTATTCGTTTGTAATTGTTGATCTGTAAATGTGTTCGTTATTAATTTTTGAACTTGATATTCTATTTAAATTTATATGCAATTTTTTAAAAGATAACTGAAAAAAAATCAATTTTTTAAATAAAATTATAAATTTTAGGTCAAGTGCGGCATATCTAAATGTTTTTTAATTTGAATAAATTTTCTTGTGGTACACGTGTGGTGTTGGGTACAGGGGCAACGCTTCCCAACAGAAATTTCAAGTTTCTAAAAAACTTTTTTTTTGCGATTTGCCCTAGCATACAAGTACTGCTTTACACTTTCAGGTGCAAGTCGGCACGGGTTGCACTTATGCAAATTATATGAAACTTTTTTTCACTATTGTTTTGACACAAGAGGAAAAATACAAGAGGGAATGGGACTTGAAAAATTGACTTTCATTTTTTGAGGGACAACCTATTGTGTATATTTTTTATTTGCTTATTTTTTTGGAAAGTAGCGAAGTAGCGACTACATTTCAAAAGTAGTTTGTAGTTACTACATTTTGAAAAAAATAGTTGTAGCTGTAGTCAACTACATTTGTAACAAAGTAGTTGTAGTTCGCTACAAAAAAATGTAGTTTTTCCAACCACTGTGTGTGCTAATTCTACATTAGCTACCAGTTTGTTTGGCTCTCTTGGCTTCCTTAAGAGGATTTTCGCCATCAGCTTATGTGATTCCTATTCCGGGCTAACGAGTGCTAAAAAGCACGAAACTGCAGTCCTCGGATGGAGTAACTGAGCTGGTGGTGTATTTTAAGTATATTTATACATATTTTAGAAAGGGATGGAAGATTCGTGAGCTCCTCCAAAAAACCTCCTTTTAAAGCTATCATCACGATATGAACTAGGGAGGGAGGGGGGTCCTATCAAAACTCGTTTGTAATTGAAGTCCCAAAAAAATTCATTTAAGTTGCTTTTAAGCAAGTTAAGTGATAAGGGCTGGATAAGCTAGTTTCCGTTGACATTTTTCCAAATAAGACTTGAAATGCAATTTTTTACTACATATCAAGGCATTTGTGAAAGGGCATGGGAAAAGGGGGTTCTCCTCCTAGTTTCGAAATTAAAGCCATAAAAACAAAAATTTAGGCTCTCTTTGGTCTTGTGAACAAAAGGTTTAACTCTGAGAACCACAGCATTTAGAGATTGTCCAAGTGTCTGTAGTTAGAATCAAGAAATGATGTAAAAGATGGAGAAAAATTTTGGAAATAAAAGTTTTGTTTTGAGGATAGAGATATAATTTCTCTCTTAATTAAGGCATATACTTCTTTTTCAGTAAAATACATGTGTTAAATTCTGTTATCTGCTCCTAATATTTTTTCTTATTTTTTTCCTTAAAAAATTCCTACAATCATAAGGCCTTTCGGAGGGGCCATGGCCCCCCTCTAGATCCGCCCCTGTATGAAAACATGTGCACTTCTTTTTTTACACTAACTTACATCCCTGAAATTCGAGTTCACACTGGTGAGAATTCCCAATAACCTCAGTTGGTTTTTGCAACAAAATCTATCTTGTTGCTTTTCAACAAAAATCTCACAACTTCTTTATGGCTGAAAATAAACAAGGAGGCTCCCTTGTATCATAGGAAATAAAATCTGATATCATTACTGTCATCAGTTATAAGAAATGGTATTTTGTGTTTGGGTAACAGAGGTGAGAATTTATTGTGCGACGTAATTCCTTAGCCTGTCAAAATGAACTAAAAAACAATATAAAAAATATATATATACTTAAACAATTAGTATTCGAGATACTTGTGAAAACCCAGTTTATCAAGATAGTGGTTTTTTTAATCAAGTCTGCCCCCCCTAACCCCCCCCCCTAAAAAAAAAACCTTCATTAGCAAGCACCCATCTTCACAATTTAAAATTAAAACACTCTCATAACCATCATCACCTTTTGAATCATTTTCAGATAATTGCTTGAAATATTCTAAAGCATCCAGAATGGGAAGACTGCTGAATCGTGATGTCTTTTTTATTGAGTATACAGAATTAAAGAAACTTCAGAATATGTCGCCTTTTCAATGTATTTATTTAACACCCAAAGGTAGCTTGCGTTTCAAACCAATCATAATGTCCTCAACTAAAATCTTTCAATTTCTTCTTCTCGTACACTTCATTCACGAATGAGAGGGTGAGGAGCAAGTTACTTCTGAGAAAATATATATTTTTGTTCATCATTTGTGCTTTAATATCCTTATAGGTCAAACTGACCTGCTCTGTAGTTCTAAGTATAAGAGTTAATACTCAGATAATTATTCAAGTTATGAATTTTTAAATTTGGTAAATTGTTGTTCACTTGAATGATTTTAAGTCTTAAAAGGATTTCCTTTTCCAATAGATACTTCATGCGCTGTTATAAGCTAAACATCGTTTTGGATCAAATAGACCCGCTCTGTGGTTCTAGTGTTAAAAATAAAAGCCTTTAAAGTAAAAAATATAATTAATAAGTTTCAGTCACTCTAACACAACGTTATATAAAATTGGAAACAACAAATGGTAAAACTAAAAGTGCACAAAATAAAAAATGGAATCATCTAAATGAATTGATATTTTGGTACAAAGACATTGATAAGATAGATATGATTTAAATATTAATAATTTGTAGGTACCATAAAAAATGTTTATTCCCCGGGTAAAACAATTATACGAAAAGTCATCTGCAAAACTATGAACAAAAGTATTTTTGTTATCCAAGTCGTTTCAAGAACAAAAAAAACCTAAGGTGAATGAACAAATGTTAACCACCACAAATATAAAAAAGTGCCAAGTAAATTCACTAGCGAAATACTCTTCTACCGGCAAATGCATTTGCCTGGCGCGATATGCCCTTACAGTAACGAGTTCCATGATGGAGTTAGTTATCGTCTATAATTGTGTATCTATCGTGCATGCTTTTGTCGCTTTTGTCGTCGTCATCATTACCTCATTACATGCATTACATTGTATTTGGCGCAGACGTATACTAACAAAATGAGAGATATACATACTAGACTCCTCCTCTCCGTTTTGAACTAACTGCCCTGACGTCATAAAGAAAAACAACGGTGGAAGCAGCTGAAAAATGAAAACAAATGCATGTGCTAATGTTGGCTGCCGTAGACTGAGTTTCACTTAGAAATTTGTTATTTTTATAAAAAAAAAAAAAGTCTTCAGTTTAATTCGTACATTCAGTGATGAATTTGTTTAGTTTTTCTGCGATTTGTGTTGCATTCTGCATTCGCATATGCTATGACGATGACTTTATTTTGATGATCGCAGTCTTGTTCTGTACCTCACATTGTATCTTCGCTACTGAAAATCGATTATTCTCATTGATAAGCTAATATTAATGCATATAGTTGCAGATTTTGTGCTTTGTTTCTTTCTTCTTAAGGTGTTTAGTTATCTTCCTGAATCTACATTTCATGACTGTTAATTTGATTTTTCCCGATAAAATCAACTGTATCAAATCGTTTCGCCAGTATATTTTCACACTTATAATATTATTAAAAGCACAGTGCAGTAACATCGTGTAAAAGCTCCAAATTAGCAAATGTAATAGATAATTTTAAACATATGTATCCTTTACCCTACTAGCAAAATTTCTTGCATCAACCTTGACAGATCTTGATATTATGCTGACGGCGTCAATATTGACATGTTTCATACTGCATAAAGCTTGCATAAAGATTAAAAAGCAATATTACAATAACAACACGTATGCAACATTGCATTAATCTTAAAATATCAATATTGATATTACCTTACAATAACAACATAAGAATGAATGAAGTTTTTACCACTTAAACAGAAAAACATATATACTTCACTATTTTAATTTGTCTGAGCTAAATCATTGTTTTCTACTCGATAAGGAACGATAATTTATTACTTCTTAAATATTTAATATTTAGGCTGATGAAAAGCAGACGTTATGGATAAATAAATGAAAGAGTTACTTTTGCCACTTACTTTTAAGAGGTTAAGAACTCTTTAAGCAGTATTTTCCAGATATTAATACATTTTGAAATGGTAGTAGTATATGTTAATCAGTTTTTTTGATTGCATTGAATAATTTACTATAGGGCCAGAAGTGGCTGCGAATTTATAGATTTTGGGCTCCACTGCAAAAATGCAGCAAGGCGCAAAAACTGTCTACTGGATCGCTATGTCACTAAGAGACGTGGGCCCCCTGTGTTGCGGTTCTGTGGGTAAGTAGATCAGGGCGTGGGTGGGGGGGGGGGCATTTCATGGCTCAGATGAAGCGTAAAGCAACCAATAAGTATCAAATCTCAAGAAACAATGTTTTAAAAAAATTTGCGACTTCTCTCCTGAACCAAAACAGTGAACTAATGATGAGATTACCTCTGTTATGAGTAATTTCTGAGCTACTGTCAATGAACTAAAGTTTAACAAATTACAAAAAATTATAAATTAAAGTTTAACAGAAAATAATTTATCTGGAGTGAAGCTATTGCTGACAGTTTGCGAAAATTGTGAGTTAAAAGCAGCACTGCGGAAACGGAGACGGGCTAACTCAGAGTGGGGATTTATTAATTTCAGAAGTGTGAGTCGATCATTTTCCTTTCGAGTTCGCAGCCTTGCCAATGCTGCGGAGTCAATCAGAATCACTGATTTCGGGGTGAAGGGGTCCGAGTCGAAGGATCTAACATTCCCCGACTCTGAGCCGAAGTAGGTAATTTTCATTCCAACTCCGCAGTCCGTGGGGACAGCATTGGGCGCCAAGCATATTGGGCTCCGGGAATATTGGGTGCCCAGGTTTTGGGCGCTGAAATGTTGAAATATTAAATACTGGGCTCCGAGACAGCAGTTTCATACGTGGATGAGGACATTGTGCTGCGCATGGGGTTACCTCATAGCATGTCGATTTTTTTCCGCGCATCGTAGCATGCGTTGGGCAGTTCGACACACTGGTGGCCAGTTTATCTTCAAAACAGCGAACCTTTTTGAATAATACAGCACCGCCCCCCCCCCCATCAAGAATCAAATCTAAAAGAAAAACAAAACGTAAAAATTTCATTGGTGCAGTTACACCCTGATCCCTCTTCCATCGAAACCCTGGGAATAAAAGAAACTCTTACTGCCAAAGACGACGTTCATATGAAAATTAAAGCGTTAATACACTGGTGGACAATTGCTAAGGACGTGTCACAATGGGCTATGTTGCGTGCAAAAAAAGTAAGTTTAATTTTGATGCTAAGTGAAATAAACTGGTCTCCAGGGCACCACTACACCCGTGCGCGGTTATCATCTGACCCCGAAACGAACCGGGATTCATCACTGAACACCACCTTTTGCTAGTCAATGACATCTCACACATCGCTCTGGTTTCGCACCATTGTAGACGGAGTTGTCTATGTTTTGGTGTTAAAGGGAGTACACGGAAAGGACGATTGGACTGCAGATTCACTTCCGCTAGACGTCTAGAAAGGTTCGGGGAACAACTGCTATCCCTACGTCTGCTTGTATGGTGGAACGACGGAACGAGTCGCTGTGGGATCCACGAGCACTTGTCGGACGATGCTTCGATATTCTCTCTTCGTCGTCTTCCTGGCCGATCCAGACCCTGTGGGTAAACGGTCATGCGAATTGACACCAAACTTAGATCATTTGCATATCAGATGTCACTCTTCTTATATGCAAAGTTTCGCGATTCGATTGTAACTTTCTTCTTTCTTAGGGCGCTATTTTCAATGTTCCTAAGTGACGAGATCGAGTGTTAATACAGAGATAAGTAGAGTGTCAATATAATGGCAAATTACTGTTGAATGTTACACGGAGAAGACTCGTGTACCATACGATGTATTAAATGATGGAAACTGGTCTGATCACAATCATTTTTTATTAATGTGAAGTTAATAGATATTAAGCAAATCATTTCCAACTGTTAGATAAATCTATACTAATACAGTAAACCTGTAAAATTGACCACCTTTGTAAGTTGACTGCTATTTTCAGGCACAGAATTAGATCTATATCATGTAATTCAACCTCTGTAAGTTGACCACCTGTTTAAGTTGAACACTAAAGTAGTGTACCGCAAGCGGTCAACTTACACAGGTTTCGCTGTGTTATAAAGAGAGAGAGAGAGAGGATTTTTGTATTTTTATATGTTCGAGATAACCTCTAGAACCACTGCAACTATTTGAAAAATTCTTTCACTATATGAAAGGTGCATTCTTAATGAGGGACATAGGCTATAATTTATGCATATATGTATTTATACTAATTTTTAAAAACAATAGTTTGTGTTCACTACCGGTTTTTGTTTCGTACTGTTTTGTTCTTATATACGTAAAATCAAGACCCGATTGCCCTGGATCCGTAATGGGGTCATGGCGCAGACTGCGCGCTTGGAATTTTTAGGGGGTGGCTTCACAAAATTTGGGGGGAGGGGTCGCCCTTGCCTATAGGAGGGGCACCTCTACAGAACATATAAAAGAGGCTAATTTGCCCGTATATTCCAGCCTATTTTGTGAGAACTCCTTATGTGGTCAGGAAAAAGGAACGTCATATTTGAAATCGGTGATATAAAATCAGTCATTACCGTACAAGCACTTTACCCAAACTTTGCAGGTCTGTGCAATTAAAAGAAATGGAATAAAAACACTTACTTTTGACTGTCAAAAAGTAATGTAATCCTCAGCCAACGTTAATGTAGCACAATGGTTGACGCAGTACAATGAAAAATATTCAGATGAACACCAGGTCCGTACGTTACAACCGTACCCAGTCTACCCTACCTCTAAGTTCTAAAATGTAGGTGAGTTTCAGTGAAAAATAAAATACCAAGTTTTGTAGAAGTTCTTAGAGGTGAGGTATTCTTTTAACCCTTAACTGAGGGGGGTGAATTTTGTAGCTCAAGTGTTGAGATGGGTTGCATTTGATTCCAAAATTTTGTTTCTTGTGTGCTTCATAAAATTAAGTCTCATAAAGTAGGAAATTTAAGCGGTCTTTGTATCATTTTATAGTTCAGTTTACTTAATTTTAAAACATCTAGAAGAAACGATGCGAGGACCCGTTTATTTTCATGCACAAGAGAAAGTGAATCCTTGCCTAGTTATATTTTTCTACTGGAGAAGGTTTTCGTTTTAGAATTGAATCGGTTCTTGTTTCGACAAAGGTAAAAACTATTAGAATACAATTTAATGAGAACGAAAGTTATTTTTCGATCTAAAATTGCAACTATGAATAAAACTTTTCACACCATAATATGAGACTTATTTATTTTATTTAAAAAAGGAAAAACTTTGGAAGCATTACACCAGAAACAACCAATCATAGTTTATGTACAATACACATAATCAAGTCAGTCATAAAAGCTTTGAATTTAAAATTTTCGATTCTTTTTTTTTATCCATTTAATACTCAAATTATCATATATTTCTACTTTTTAAAGTATGAATTACATATTTGAAAGAAAAAATGACTCAATATTTTGCAAATTAATGCTCTAAACATATGTGTTGTGATGGTTTAACTTCGTTTAAAACCTTTCAAAGATTTTTAACGAAAAACTTTTTTTTTTTTTAAGTTTATTGCCGTGATGGAATTTTAACAGACGTACTAGGAAGATAGTGTTATAGAAATGCAGGAAAATATGCGTAACACTCACAATTATAGGACGTCCATAAGAACTATTACTCATGCATTCCAATAATTGTTTTCGAATGAGAGAATGCCAAGAAATGTTGAAACTGCGGAGACCATAGACTAATAATAAGAGTAGACCGAGCTATGGCAACCCTTTTGCTGCTCATAAACCAAACCATGTGACTGGTGGATATCCTAGCAACAGCGGGCGTTAATCGTAGCAGACGATCAACGCCAGCGCGAAATAAAATAAATAGAATTGATGGAACACGGAAGAATGATCTTTTATGGAGTCCGATTTGTAAATTTGTTATTCTAAGTTGTAAATATTTTGTTAATATAGTGAGTTTTTCGTTTAGATAGTATTGTGCATTTTCTTTAGTCAATTTCAATAACTCTCTAAGCAATAAAAGATGCAAGCGACCAAGAAGAATCAGCAAACAGTAAGATTTTTACCTACAGTTTCAATTTAAGATACCGATTAGTACATTTTTGCGTTAACGCAAAACGTTTACGCCATTTCGTTCACGCCAACGCTGACAGCTCCAAATGAAATAAAAGTTACCGAAAACTGATCAAAAACTATTACTAATGTCAAAATAATGCATAACTAAAAGAAAAACAGTTCAATCTCTGCACCTGGAAGTTTTTTTTAATGAAAACACAATACGTCTTAAAATACATGTCGAGTGCCAAACTATAGATAATGCTGCCATCTAGCAACCATGCTGCCAAAGTCTTCGCCAAGCCCTTCCACTAGTCACATGATACATCTATGAACCAATTTTCTTCATCAGCAAGAATGAGAAAGCTCGGTCTACTCTTATTATTAGTCTATGGCGGAGACATTTAACAAGAGTGGTTACTGCAATTTGTAAATTTATCGTCTGCTGTGATTTTAAGTTAATTATTTATCAAACTAATGCCGTCTACAATGTTAGTTTATGTTTTTTTGCATTATTTAATTTAATTATCCTTTGCGTTATTTATAATTTTTTTGCAATGCAACGATAAAGTTACAAATAGCAGTAACGTATTCCATCAAAACATTTCAACTATTCTACCTGATTTCTTTTATCGTTGTCATTGCAAAAATACAAAAACGTTACTAAATAGAGCAAACGATAATTAAATCAAATAATGCGAGGAAAAAAAAAAGAAAAAGAAAAACATTGCAGACTAATTTTTTTTCCAGAATAATTAATGCAAATTATAGCAGACGGTAAATATATAAATAGCAGTGACAAAAAGACCGTCTCGAGAGTAACAATTAGATTAGTCAAAATTTTATGCATTCTTCGCAGTCGAATTTCTAAATTTCTATTAAATATTAAAAACTAGCTTGAGATGAGAAGAACTGTACAGCTCATTATAAAATTGAAAGACAGCATCCCGTCAAAAAATGTACAAAGTGATTGAATATTTTTATTAATGAACTAAAGCAGTTAAATTCAAACCGTTTACTTATTCAGGAAATTGAAGTTCGTCGCGCACTTTCTTTGCTGACTTGGAAGTCTGCTAAATTGTTACGGCGCAGTGATGCAAAAATAGAGGTCTGAATAACAAAGCATTACGAATAATTGAGGTTTTGTATCAAAACCAGCTAAATCCATGAATGTTCAAAAGTGTTTTTCTTTATAAATTCATACTTCTAGTCAATACTTAATACTATCACGCCACAAAGCGATTTGGAACAAATCCCTTTCAGTTTTGTCGAAAACTGCTGCCCCGAAACCCGCTTTGCTTCAAAACCAGTTCAATCTATGATTGCATCACATCGCCACTATAAACACGAATGGGTGGATTCAACAACATTATCCTAAGTTGCTTAATCAATTCATTTTCGATTGTACAGGCTAGTACATGGCATAAAAATGAGAAAGTTCTTGAATTTAATTGAAATTTGAAGGGAAAATGAAAGGATAAAATTAATTCGACTTACTTAAAAAACAGATCAATGCAAATTATTTTTATCTGTAAATAACAAGGCTGTACGCCTAATTAAAAAAAAGAAGTATATCGAATGTTTTACGACTGAAGGAAAAAAAAAATCTGTTTTAAAAATTAAGTGGCCAGAACGTGACATGTTTTCTGTCTCTACAGTACAATTTAAAAAAATGGATTGAGCTGGTTTTGATACTAAACGCTTCAATTATACATAGCATTTAAGCTACACTAAAATAGAAAGATGTTAAAAAGTATAACTATTAAACAAAATTCATTTCGCGATCTAGAAAAAACTGCGGAATGAAAACTGGACTCTTTACACTAATGACGTATCACATTTTTCTTCATTTTAAACTATTTTTCTTTTTCAAAGTTTTTTAAATGTCCTTTTTGTTACTTTGTTTAAATGTCATTTTGTACTATGCTTTTCTGCAAAGCTGTATAAAGGGAGAAAGCACCTTTGACCTCACACTTTAGAACATTCTTAACTTTATGTTATTCTTGCCTTACAGTCAATTTCAGCTCATTTAAATACAATATATTACAGACATCTTTAGTTGTGAATTTCAAATAAATAACTTAAAAGGAAGAAAGAAAGAAGAATAGATTGAAACATCGAAACAGTTAATTACCATTGTGAAACATTTCTTTTCGAAAAGAAACTTGATATCATCTTTTAGACATTTAACATGTGAGAAAATCATGTGAGTATTTTTAAATTGTTTTCACCAAAAAATTATAATTCGATTTTGAAGAGGCTAATAAAATGTGTCAAATACACTGTTGTTATAAGTAACAAACAGCACAAGCTCGTTTATGCAGACTAACTGGGACCAAGGGCCATACGAAGAAACGAAAATCCGGAAATCCGAGTAACATGAGTAATAAGCAAAACACATTCGAAAATAATCAGACTTATCTTTTATTGCAGCAAAAAACAATGACTTTTAACAAAATTACATAAGATAGATTTTCGCAAACACCTTATCATTAAAAGTTCCGCTGCAGTGGTGTCAGACTGATGCTGCAAGTATGCCATGTTGTTTCGCCAGACTATTAATCTGTATTTAGTGTACGATCTATGCTGGAGTTGTACATATAAATCAAAATTTAAAACGAATATTTGGCGTATATATTGTTTCGTTCTTACAATCAAAATTGAAAAATATTATTCAAGAGAATAAAACTTTTTAACTCTAGAAATTTGATCTGGATAAACGGGTTCCGGATAAACGAGGTCTCAATGTTTTTGAGTTTATTTTTCCGTTTTACACTTTTTTGTTTTTGCATACGTTTCGATACAAAACTGAAGTGGAAATGCGTCTTAAACACAGGAAAGCATGTAATTAAGAATTTTGTTTATAAAATAAATCCTTTCTGTATGTAGATTTTAGACTTACTTTGTAAAAGTTAGTTAACAATAATTAGAACCTCTTCAAGTGAATCTTGCATTAAGCTAAAGTGATGATTATTTTGATCTTTGCAAAAAAAGTTTTCATTGGAAAGCATTTTATTATTTTTGTTCGATGAATATTGCTTATTGAACTCAATTAAATAATGTCACAAATGCTTAAAAAAATTAAGTAACATTATGTTGAAGCTAAAATTCATAACGAACAACAAAGTGACGAATCATTGAAGTCTCTAATGTTGTAATTCAAATCCCCACAAAGGCGTAGTGTGACTCTGATAAGTTGAGTAATAACCTTAAAATTTATTTATTTAAATTTACTTATTAATTTTTTTTGGGGGGGGGGAGGTAATTAGGAAGGGTATTTGGGCCGAGACTTGAGTTGGGTTACTTTCGTACTGGTTTTGTTGAAGTATTCCATCTCAAATTCACGCCGATAACAAATCCCTATTCATTAAACTCCTCAAAATGAAGTAAACATTGTCAAGGTCATGGCTCAAATTATCAGAACCACACAGTGGCGTAGCCAGGGGATATAGAAGAGTCATAACCCTTCCTCCCTATGAAGCAAAAAAGAATGTGTGTATGATCACACATGCGTGCAAGGGTCTAAAATTGCGCTTTCCGGCACTTAATTTCGAAATATTTCATGTACCCCCCCCTCTCCCCTATGAAAAATTTCTCTTTGTGCCACTGGAACCACACTACAATAAAAACACCCTGTGAGCTATGAGTTTATACATTGATTATCCTGTTACTCAAACCAAACGCTTTTAAAGCATTCCTTTTCTCCCATCGATTCAAAAACATTTTCAAAAAAGCTCCATTTATCCGTCATGCTGATGAACACTGTTAAAACTACAGGTTGCATTCGGCACCTTTCAGGGGTGAAACGCTTGTTCACCAGCGGCACCCAATACGGAGCCGAAATTTCACCTCTAACTAGGGTGAAAAACAGGCACCTTTCAAAAAGTAGGCAGCCGGGGTGAAAAGAATGAACCTTCGGAGAGAGAAATGGCACCCCTTACTGTAGATCCTCCCCCCCTCCCCCGTATTGTGTGCGTTTTTGAATACAGTTGTGTATTTTTCTTTTTTTAATAGTTTTGTTTTGATTCATGATAGTCTACGTTTTGCACACTTTTCACATTGCATGAATTCAGTACTGGAAATGATTAAAACTTGTAATTACAGCATTTGACCATACTTCAGAGTTTTCAACATAGTTAAGAAGTGCTCATTGCTTTAATTCATCTGATCGTTCTCTACATCAGTGTTTCTCAACCTCTTTTGACCCACGGGTCGGTAAAAACAAATGGAAAACATTGCGGACCTGTGAAATTTTTATCATTTTCTTAAAAATAAATAAAATAAATAATAATAATTATAATAACTCTCGGGGCGGTAAAAAACTTGTAAAAAAATTCTGCGTACTGATGAGTTTTTTTTTTGTTTTTGTTTTACAAAGTAATATTAAAATGAATAAAACAATAAATATCTACAGACTTTATTTGGTATCAAAGAGTTGTCACAAATATATTTAAAGTTAAAGACGAGTAATTATTTGAATAATCATAGTTAAGTTAATGATCATTTGTGAGAAATAACCGCACCGAAAGTAAAGTGTAGATGTACTTATGAATTATTTACATGAACAGCCAAAAATATTCTGGAATATTCAAGTTACGATAAAACAAAATCGTTTCTCAAACGTTCAACATTTCAATCAAAATAACAATAAAATAAAATGCGCATAAAATTTTTCGACAGTTAAAAATTTAAAGAAACTCCTAACACTATCGAATAACCGCTAACAGGAAATGATTCAAACACTTGAACGAAAAAGCAAAAGAAAAAGATAGACGGAGAGAGATTTCTTTTTTATTTTTTACGTTCGTTACACGAAGCACAAGAATCATTTTTATTTAGGTTCTCACTTGTTGGTTATTGAAAATATCATTGCGGTTACTATTTCGGTGATTAAATGTTGCTTATCGAGTACTCAAGAAAATAATGATAGATACATTTAGTAGCGTTTTGTGTGAATGATGGAATTTTCACGATAGTAACGGTAACCTGAAAATAAACAACTAACGGTACTACGGTATCGTAACGGACTAACGCTAACTGAAAAGCATTAAACGTATTTTTAACTATGTTTGAAAGCCCTAAAAGCTACAAAGTGATCAAAAGCTGTACTTACTTGTTATTTTAAAGAATTATCCTACAAAAGTTGAGATTTAATCCAATAGTGTACTTCATTCAATGTGAAAGACGTAGAAGCCACGCGTAGTGCAACCTATCATTCGTCCGCCATATTGAAGTGGTTGAATGGTGAATGTATGTCGGAAGCGCATGCGCCAGCAAGTCATTTAGCGATTGCTTGCTGTTTTGGCACCCCTGTCTACGATTGTCTGCTACTTTCGCACCTCTGCTTTACTTCCTGGCCAGTATGGCACCCTTGGTCACCATGCTTTCACCTTAGGGGGAATATATTCACCCGTCTGGAACCTCTGGTTATAACAGTGAAGAGATAGTTTACATAATGGAGGACAATACAGAAGAAAAACATTCCAGTATGAGACATTAAATGTAGCAGAAGAAAATCTTTTTGCTTAACAAATATATATGGACGGAAAAAAGGACGTTTTAAAAATGCTACATTTTACGAATATCTGTAACATAATAATGCGTTCAATCATTTTGTGGGCTCTACATTTTTTATCCCAGTGTAATAAATTAATCTAGACTGTGCTCAATTTTCGTTTTTGCTAAAAATATTAAGTAAAAATTTAAACCTCATACAAGATAAATAAAAGAATTTCCCTGCTAAAATGTATTGATTGAGTTAAAATTTTCAACAACAACATTTCAAATTTTAAAATATTCTACTTTAAAATTATTGAATGCGGCAAGAAAAATGACGAACTCCGACGGCTTTACAAAATACATTTAAATCAGGCAGGCAGTTCTGAAAAGTATAAAACGACCATCACAATTTTTTTTTTTATTTTTATTTTTTATTTTTTTTACGACCAGGGAATAGTTTTTTGGAATCCCTATAAAATGCAGACTTTATTTTAATGTGTAAATAGCCAGAAATCTGCCGATTATGAAAAAATTCACATAGAATTGAAAAGACGTGTGGGAACTAAGCTTCAGTGAACTTCCGAGTAAATTCAGTTCTGGCTACAATAAATGGTTGTATTATCTATTTCAAAAAGATTATACAAGAAAAAAATTTCTCCTTTCGTTTAAAATTCAGCACAAAATTGATCACTTTCAGAACATCCGCAAAATACTTACTTTGAGCTGGACACAGTTTCAAAAGCGTCGAAGCAAAAAATTAATTTCTTCCTTTTTGAGGTTGCGTAAGAGGCCTTTCGCCTTTTGCAGATCTAAGTGCGATCCTCTCATATGGCATCCAGTCTTTCATGTGCCACCATTAAAATGCAGATGTCAATAGCACTCATAATTTAGACGTTCAGTTTCGTACCAGGATAGTGGCCAACTCGGTTCTCACGATCCAGGAATAATTAAGAAAATAAAAACAAGTGAAGAAATTGGAATTTTTAGATTTTATCATTTTTTTGACTCTCACTTTAATTTTAAAATTAACACAGTTTACAATATTTCTCGCTTTTATGAATTTTCTGACTACATCTGATTGTAAGCCGAAAATGCATGAAAAAAATATTGCAGTGTTTTGAACCAGGATTGAGTACGGAGTTGGAAAGCGATAATTTGTTTTAATTAATGTGCCCATAGGCTAAACATCAAGATAAGCAATCTCCACTCACAACATGGCTACTAAGAAGAGATAAAAAAAAGGCAACTAAAATATTAGTTTCATTCGCCACCCGGTCGCCACCCTCAATAATCCCATCTCTGTAACCATTAGTCCCTTCTATCTCCAGAAATGTCGGTCCAAAAACATATCGCACCCCGGCAAGGAAATGGATACAACTCAAAATTTTGGAATACATACTAATACATGCAACAATACCGACAGTCCGGTTAACACATCCAAAGACTACAATTTCGTCCTTTTTATGAATTCATCGGTCTGGAATAGTGAATAACCGAACTGGAGACAGCTGTCATCTCATTGAAGCTGAGAAAGCCAGCAAGCAGATTCATAAATTTAATAATATTATTCCATCAGCGAGAGTCCGTAGCATAGTACTTTTGAACTCTGAAATTAAATTAAATTTCATATTGATGAGTCCATAACAAGGAGGAAACTGCAGTCTTTGAATGTGATAGCTGGGCTGACGTATATTGCATGTAGTTATGCCTAAGCTCTGGCCTTAAGGGTGGTAACTTACTGCTTAGTACTGACTATTGATTTAAAATCTGAATTTAATGCTTTTTCCTACCACAAAACTAGCTTACATAACTGGTGAGTGGTGAAGTAAAAACGATATAATAGAGTTTTCCCAAACTGTGGTCCGTGGACCCCCCGGGGGTTCCTGAGTCCATGCCAGGGGGTTCGCGGTGCTGTCCAGCTAAAACGTTAAATATAATTGAGGTTGAAGGACGAGTAACGATACTTTATTTTAAAAAAATCATATTTATGAGTAATAAAAAAATTCTTGCTTAAGTACATGCAGGAAGCAGCGGCTCCCCCCCCCCTGGAAGTAAACACACTACACATTAATTAATTTTGTGTACATGACGAAGTTCATACTGTTACAAAACTATATTAAGTAAAATGCAAACATTGAGACACATTTTTACAATTGGAATATTATACTTCAAACAAAACATTTGCTCCAAAATTTTCAAGACTATTTTTAATAGTCAACATTCAAAATTTCAAGCAAAGGCTGAAATAGATCAAATACTATAGTTTGCAGTCAATTTTAATAATTATGGAGTACCAGTGTTATATGAATCTGTTGCACAATATGCTTGTGTTTATTCAGCAAAATCATTTGAAGTGAAAGTAAACGTTTGACGCTTCAAATTTTCATAGTCACCAAATTTTGGGCAATCATCCTTTCATTCTGGCCAATTCGACAAGGCCAAAAATATTTAGTGCTCAGAATATATTGATATTATTAGCATGCTTCATACTACATTGAACCCGCACCTGCTATACAATGTTGATGTAGTTAGTATGTGGTGAACTGATGAATAAGAGCAGGGAGAAAGGTTGTAGCACTGATGCAAAGAGGGATTAGTGAAAAATATGTAGAACATTGAATAAATAAATTTAAAGGGAAAAAAGCTTAAAAACATTAGAAAAAAGTAGCTTTTACTGTGTCAATTTTTTTTGCGCGCCCCGGGGGTGGGGGGGATCAGCGAAGTTCGTAATTTTTACGGAGGGGTTCCGCGGAGGTCTGAAGTTTGGGAACCTCTGCATAATCAATAGGGACACATATTAAAATTTCATAATTTTGAAAAAAACTTTCAAGTTTCAATTATGTATATTATTGTTTAAGACAACAAAAACTAACCAGTAAACATCGGATCATATTTTTTTCCCTTTCTTTGCACGTATTGTAACATTTGAGGCAGAATCACATGAAACTACTATTGTTCAAAGCCTTAATTTTCTCCAATGCTGTTTTTTTTTGAGCAATCATGATTGCTTATTGTTCTTACTTGACCCTCCTTGATGTTGTGGTTCCTTTTTCAACTTGGACCAGGGCCTCTGCAGCACCACCGCCCGCCGTCCTCTGCGCGGGCTCCTCCCGTCCTGAGCACTGTCTCCCGACAGAACCCAGCTTCTCCTGGTCGGTGGCGTCCATGTCCTACACACACGCACGCTCGCACACGCCTACGAGCGTATACACAGGTCTACGCACACACTCAACTACACACGTGACCGCCCAGGAGGAGGGGCAGGTTTGGGGGGACAGGAGCCGTTTCTGGAAACAATAACTCTAATGTGCAGGGTCCTGTCGCAACTCGTGATTGCGAAACACATAATATGAATTCAAAATTTCAGAATTCAAATTATTATTATTATTTTTTAATTAATTAATTATTATTATTATTATTATTATTTTTTTTTTTTTGAGTTGTGACACTTTCCTTACTGGGATGCGATATCTTGATATCTTCACCGCGTGTAGTATGGCATGATGAGTCGTCGAAATTGGACGGACAAATGCAAAGGTTTTCTGTCACTGTCCGGAGCAAACGACCAAATTTATAACATTTGCTAAGAAGAGTTTTTGTTCGTAAAATATGTTGTGGATGAATGAAAGTTGAAATAGCAATTTTTAGTTTTTAGAAATATTCCACTTAAAGTAAGAGAAAGAATTTCCAGTTCACGTAATTAACATTTGACTGCCCAATTAACCTTACTGTCATAAGCTAGTAACATTAACCTTTGCTTAAACCGATATTTTTTTGGTTGCAATAAAAAGCTAGTTGCTGTTTATTAATTTTTTTTCTTGAGGGAAATAACAAAAAAAAAAAAAAGTGGTGACTGGAAAAAAGAAGTGGCTATCAATAATTTTCCTTCTACTCGCCACTGGCGACAAGAAAAATTTCGGAATCTTGATCTTCAATCGTCATTTGAATAAACTGTGGCAAATATGAGCGTAGACAGTTTCACATTTGGCATTTTTTTAAGCAGTTTTAGCTTACTCATTATACCGTCGTCTCAGAGCAACAGTAAGACATTTAAACCTAGGAAAACCACTAAGATATCCTATTGTTGTTCTGAGGCAACGATGTTGAGTGCTTGAAATCATTCTGAAAGCAAATACGTATTTGAGTTGACCCTGAGCCTACTGATGCGGACGGTTATTGTTTTATCGAAATATATGTTTGACAAAATGTGGGAAGCAAAATGCCCATTAAAATATTTTTTATCTTGAATCCTATTTTAAATTCAGTTTCAATCGCCTCAGATAGATTCATCATTAAAACTAAATTTCAGTCAAAGTTGAGCATATGAGAAGAATCTAATACAGTAATTATACTTCATTGAAGAACTACATTAGAATAATATTCGATGAGATAAAGAAAAAAGCAGACACCTTATTTAAAATAATTTTGCCCTCGTTATCTGATATCTAAATTTCACCTATCGTCATAACTACACTTTTTTTAAAAAAATTTAATGATTCTACTTTGTTGTCCAATAAAAAAGAATTCGCATTTATTCCTTTGTTATGATCAAAATTGAGACATAATGAATATATTTCCGCTTCACACGTGATTGGAATTATATATACATATATATATACACTTCTATACGAAAAGTAAAAATATGAAATGCTAGATGTTGTATGTTTAGAGATGAAATTACACGAATCAATTTTTCTAGTACATTTAAGAACAGAGCAGGTTGATTCGAATTAGTATTGTACATCTTCCACTGCTAATTTGCTAAGGCGAGTCACAAGTTTTGCATTAAAGTACATGATTGATTTCTTTAATAATGACTTTTATGATTTATGATCACAACCATCTTAATAATTAATATTTCTTGCTGCAGAGATTTGGTCACTCAAGTCTTCACTTTTAGCATGGTATATGTTTCTCATCACTATTTCTGCGCTATAGGCTAACACTTACTCATAGAGCAAAAATTCTCTAATTAACTAAGTTAGGCAGCTCATTTTTAATACGTCAACTTCACATACCTCGTGCCAGAACTCAATGCTACTGTGAGATAAGTAAGCCTAAATACGTTTTTTTTCTTGCATTTGACGCACACGTAACAGCACACGTTGAGAAAATTCACACACGTCAAATATTGCAAAACTTATGACTCACACTAGTGATTGCGTAATCGCGTCAGTTAATTACGATTTCTAAGCTCATGAAAGACGAGAGCGGTCAAACTCCAAAAGATAGCAAAAACTCTGGGACGGCGTAGAAAGCACATTGTAATATTTTCTTTATTAAGTAAAAGATTGTCATGAGCGAACGGATTTTTTTTAAAGCAACTTTAAATGTGCCTTAGCCCTTACACTGATGGGGAAAATAAAGTTATTTATATTGGAACTATGGAAGTCCTGCATACTACATATTGCAGTTGCAGCATATTTAAGACTTTGCAGAAATGCAAGCAAGGACCTATGAAGGCAGAAAACTCTAATATTGAAAAAGTCCCAATAGCTGAATTCCCTTCAAAGTTTCCTTTCTGGCACTTATTTGTCCATTCTATTGCACAAGCTACCTAAATTTTACCAAATCCTTAAGGAGTTCCAAAAAAGTTCACAGAAAGGCAATTAAACTCAAATAACTAGCTAGTTGTTGCAATCCCCCTATAATTAGATAGGTGACAAAAGGATTTTAATTTAATTCAGAGATTCAAACTACACTACTTTGATAGATAAAAGTTTTTGGACGGCAAAAAAGGTAAGAGAAAATAAAGTTGTACTTTTTGACATTGAAACTAGCACGCATAGAGTAGATGGCATCAAATTGATTACCTTTAATTAATGAATACACAGGTAAAGGCAGATTGTAAACGAAATTTCTACTCTGGTTACTCTAAAAAAAGCAAATACGGATCCAGCTAGTTGACAAAATACTAGGTAGTGGGGGTATCACATGCAATCCACGAAAAAGGAGATTAATTCCAATGCCCCTCATACGAAATTTCAATCCAGTAAAAAAAATAATTTCAGTCAATCTTCAAATAGTAAAACTGGAAAAAAAAATGATGCAAAAATATTCATAAACATTTCTCTCAAGTAGCTGAATGTGAAAAAATATTGTTATGGATATGGTACTTTTTTTCACATTCTATTATACTCAATACAACAATGTAACTCTACAAACTTCCACTTATAGCTATTTTTTTATGGTTTGATATGATAAAATAAAACAACGCCTGGCTTTCTCCGATGACCAATTATTTAATTTATTTTATTAACTCTCAGGAGAAGCTTAGCAAATGAGCACCAAAAATTAGTCCAAAAAGGGAGAAACAAAATAATTTCTTGAGCCAAATTTTAAAATTAGGCTCTCAAGTCCCCCACCCCGTCCTTCCGTCTACCTCTGTATTACAGAGTGCATGGAGCAAAGTCTATTTTGTATCGGATACACCCACGGAAAATTATCAACACTGAAATCCCAAAAACACAAATTTGGCTCATTCCTCAGGTTAAGAGAATCACAAGGGCCATGACCGGCTAGAGCCGTGCTTAGATTGAACTGGTTTTCTCGTCAGATAAACCATGATATTTCAAGGCTCAATATGTTACTGACAGATTGTAAAGCAACACAAGGGTCATGACCGGCTAGAGCCGTGCTTAGATTGAACTGGTTTTCTCGTCAGATAAGCCATGATATTTCAAGGCTCAATATGTTACTGACAGATTGTAAAGCAACACAGAGGAGCCCCAATCTTTTTTTCCCTCAAAAACATTTATCAAGGAGTACAGCAATTGCTGCTCAATGACCGATATTTTGCTTCACTTTTACATGAGGTCAAAATGTACATTCATTTACTTCGAAAAAATTCATAAACATTTCATAAGGCTCACAGAAAACCAAGCCCATACAATAATCATGTCCTAAAATCCTACTTGTAATCAGAAAAAAAATATTAACAGTAAGAAGAAAAATATTTACAATTTGCAGAAAACTAATCTTTTGGAGATCAAGAAAATCATTAAAAATGTTGGGAAACATTTTCTTCTTCATAAAATTTGGATCTTCATAAAGTTGGGATCTTCATAAAAGGCTTTCAGAAAAGTGTGAAATAAAACACATAATGTACACATAATGTGTGAATAAACACAAAATGTTAGGTTGAAAAAACGATAAAATTGGATATGTTAATTACTAATTCGAATCAATCTGTATTATTTTGTAAAGTACAACAATCTTATAAGCCACTTAATAATTTAATGTATTCATAGAAATTGACGAAAACTTAATGAATGAGCATCCAAAACGTAGAGAGTTTGAGAAGCACCTGTGCTTCAGCTAACCCAAGCGTAATCCGTGAGCCCATGTGAAGACCAAAACTTGCACTTTGTCTTGTGGTAAGAAGTGACTAGCGTGATGTTTGAGTTGAGCAATGCAACAGAACTGGGGTACGTCAACCATTCTTCCGGTTTCACTTGATTTCCCGCTGTCTTTACAAATTCCAATACTGTGCGTTGGACAGTGTCTCTAAATGCAAAATCTTCATCGGAGGGAAACTCAATATACCGATGGAGTTGGTTGAAAAAAGCAACAGCCTCCCATAAATGACTGCTATAGATGCCGGGATAGTTGGACACTCGAACCTAAGAAGAAAAATGCACATTTGAATAAATATATTTTCAAGAACAGGGTGGTTATAATTGCAAGGGCGCACCCCCTGAAATCGCGAAGCACCCCAAAAGTAAGAACCCCCCTATAAAAAGAAAAATGCCGCTCAAAACACCCCCTTCCCCTGAAAATTTCAATGGCGCAGTCTGCGTCATGACCTCTCCTAGGTGGGAACCCCTGTATAACTAAAGTGTCCCTGTTTAAACTATGGTTTAAAGCTAAGTACAACATGCTCTAATATACGTATGTCATTAAAGTTTTATAAATGCTATGTATATATACATTATACAGGGTGTGTCACAATTCTCTCACGGGGTTTGGAAAGCTTATTAAAACAAACCAATGCAGCACTAATATTGACAATGGAGAAAGAAACTGTACAAGATTTGTTTCACAAATGTTCGATACGCGAAACTTTCGTCATGCGGCAAAATTAAGAAATACGTTTTTTTTTCTTGTTGGATTTTCGTCAAAATTTTTAAAGTCCATTATCTTAGGAACGGTAGAACATATTTGGTAGCGGTTTGTTTTATTTAAAAATATATTGTTTCTTGTTTAAAAACATATGAAACATTTTGAAATATATGCTTTAGTTTTTTTACACAGTCTGTTTAAAAAAAAATTTAAATTTTTTTTTTTTTTTTGATTTTTCTCAAAAATGCCAATTTCAAAAATTTTCACTTTTTTTACAGTTTATTAGTATCACAGAGAACTACGTTCCCTGAAAAGGAGAGCTTAAACTTTTTCGTTTCACAGATTTTAGAGGCATTTGAAAAAATGAGGTTTTTTAAGCAACTCTTTACGAAATGGCAAACCTGAAAATTCAAAGAAAAAAAATTCAATATCCTGGATAAAATGGCGATTCAAAATGAAAAGTTTCGCTATATGACTGAGTTAAAAGTGTGTTCAATAAAAAATATAACTCATGATGACGCCAGCTCGGAAACGTCGTCAATCAAATGTTTCTCGCAGAACTAAAAAGGCCGGTTAAGAAAATACACGTCACGAAACTCAGCCCCCTGAATCACGACAAAAACAAATGCAAGATGTTAGAGATGAAAATTGAAGTAGTAGACTAGCAGGGCTGGGCGATGTAGGAATTTCTACTTCGTGATGCATCGCCAACCTTACAACCTTACAAGCAAACAAAAATTCAGGCAGCGAAAACGCTATCTGCTTTTGTCACACGCTGCGTGCGACACGTTCCCGAACTGACAGTATGGCGACTGGTTGTTGATATGGTGAATTTTGATTACTGTCATGTGTTTAGTGACACTCCCAAGCTTAAGACAAATCGATTGACGTACGAATCATCAAAATTAGCCAAGGCGTTTAGTCTTTACACCGCCACATAGGAAACAAAAACACATTACCTCCTTTGCGCCGCGCACACGCAGTCGGGTAAAAAAGGAAACCGACTTCGGTTAATGAGGTTTCAGTTAAATGAGTTTCGGATAAATGAGGTTCTACGTAAAGAGGATGTTTTCTTTTGGACCGACATGTACATTAAACTCATCGCATTGTCACTTATCAGAACTATATTTAAAAGACTACATAAAAAAACCCCTTGGTATAAAATTTAAACGGTTTAGGTCTTTTCAGTCCTTTCCATTTAAGTCGCTAGTATGAAACTGTCTCATTTGAGCCTGCGATTTGACATTTTAGATTACCACAATTGGCCGTAAAGCACTTAACTCCCAAAAATTGAAAAAAATACCAGAGTTTACGGATATAGTCTTAGTCTTTTGTTCACAGAAATAGAAAAAAAAAAGTTACTAACAGAAATAAAAAATACTCAACATTTTAGACTCAACATTGACGCCAAAGTGAGGTACGCAAATAATTTTCTTGGACATTTAAGTAATTTGAGAATTTTTTTTCTTCATTTTTTCATTCAAAATTATACTTAATTTTTTCTCTTACCTTTGGCAACGGAGAAAAAGGAAATTTGAAGAGATTTATTTATCTTTTTTCTCATTTTATTTTCATTTATATTCATTAATTTATTTATTTTTCGTTCACAAATTGTTAAAGATTTTGTTTCACAGAAACATTATTAGCTTCTAAAGGCAGCTAAAATATTGGTAGTCTTTGCATTACACAAAAAGCGTTCTGCTAATTATTTATTTTACATATTCAGAAGTTTCATGATGGAAAAAAATGTTTTATTTATTTATTTATTTATTTGTATTTCTGTTCTTCACTCTGTCTCTCGTATTTGTTAATTGTATTGTTAAATATTTGACCAACTGTTAATAAAATCTTCTTGCTGGAAATATCAATAATGGTTGAAATTTATTGAAACTTAATGCAAAACCTTAAGCATAACGCAAAACATAATGCACGATGACACCCTGATCCCATGATAATAATAATATTTAAAGAGAGCTTCCTGCTAAATATTTGAAAGAAAGGATCTAAACAAAAATGAGTCACACCCTGAATCCAGTGTGTTCCTGAACATTTAAAAAAAAAAAAAACCTTGATGCGGAAACAGTCTTTATAGACTGATCACATGATAAAATTACTTAAAAAGAAAAAAAAGAAACAACGCACACACGAGTAAATTATACTCCTAAACACAGGCAAAGAAAAAAAAAATGCTGAAATTGTCCTGATTTGGGCAAATCAATGCCTTTTTGAATCAAATTCTTCCAGTCGAAGATTTTTCAAAAACTCAATACCAACTAGAGATATCTTATTCAAAACTAAATGCGTGTGTGACGATATCCCCCCCCCCCCTTTCTCTTTCATAAAGGAGAGAAAAGGGGGTTTGCAACGCGTACATACATATCTTATGCTCCTGAACGTAAGCAGCAAAAGTCGGTGGAGGAAAAATACTGCAGAAAGAAGGTGTTCCAAGAGGCCACCCAAGATCGTTATGCTAATGTATTGCTGGTCGTTCATAACGCATTTGAGTACCAGCTGGTTCTTTTTCATTCCACCTATGTTTAAAAAAAGGAGTTTTTCAATCTGATGTAGCACAAAAGCTCCAATTATACGCAAAATTCGTATTTAACCAATAGTCCGTCAGTTTGAAATGATTTCAAATTCCTAATTTGTTTATTTCTTAAAATGTGTTAAGCAATGTTTGCATAACATTCATGAAAAACAAAAATTTAAATCTACTTCAGAAAACGTCTTTGTCTACAAGGCCTCGAAATTTATGTAGATGAAATACTTTAGCTTAGAAACGAAAGTATTTGCTGCATCTTATTACTTTCAAACATGCAAATTTAGAAATATATTTTCCGCTAGCAGCCGTATTTTGTCTCCTATGTCTTAATTTTTCTGCCAAGCATAAATAAACTGGAGCTTGTAACAGCTGTCGCAATTCTGTAAAAAGGCTGCAAATTTTATTTAATTTATCAAATATGAAATGATATCTTTTAAAACACGAGATTGATGTGCATTTTTGTAAAAATAAAAAATATCACTCTCAAAAGACTTTGATAGTGAAGTGTCCTTAAAAAAAGCGACGAAAGTTGTTTTACACGCCTGCTTTCGTTTCCATTTGATTTCGCCACTTCTATTAGGGTAAACACTTCATCCAAGGGATACTATTTAGGCAGGTTCCACGTGAGAGCTGCTAAAATGATCAGTGATGCACCTCCTTCCACAAATATCGAAAAAGTTTTCCGAGAATGTGGTCCTGATGCACTTGGAAATAGAAGAAAATATCTCTTTATGAGCTTCATTGATAAAACCAGGTGCCGCAGACTTGAACACATTTGAAGAAATGAGAAGCAAAGGGATATAAGTGGACATTTTCAAGTTTTGAATAAAACAACTTTAAATATAAGCTCCTAGGTAGGCTTTCATTGAATTTTTTTTTCTAAACCATGCTGCACAGCAGCACCTACCAGGACTACTAGTACTATATCTTGCCCTAAGACAGAGGAGAGGTTCACCTACCATATGCATTGGTTAGCTCCAAATTTTTAATTTTGCCACTTGCATCCCTTTGCTTCTCACTGCCTCATTTCAAAATGAAATTTTAGAAATTTTGTCCAGAATAATCAGACTCAAGAAAACTTTCACCATGCAATATGATTCGGCAATTATGCTTGGATGAGTCATAAGTTTGGGTGACTTGAACACACAGTGAATTTTTGCAAAGTACTAATGTGTGCGCATGGGCGCGAAGTGTGGAAGATAATTAATAAAAAAAAACGGTATTTAGCTTGCTTACCACTCAGTATCATTGAGTTCTGATGCAGTGTACGCCGGTTAATTGAATCAGTGGTTAATTGAATGAACCACTTTAATGAATCAAATTGTCAAACACAGAATAAGTCCAGCTTTATTGAATTAGACGCTTTATGGAATCAGCCGCTTTATGGAATCAAAACTGTTTGGAACAAACGTGATTCATATAAGCAGCGGCCACTGAACACGGTATATGTCAAGTGGACGTAATAAAAATGAGCAGCCAAACTAAGTTAACTGCAGAAGTTTCGCTTTTTGAGAGAGAGAGTCAAGTCGTAACGCAACCGAGGCAACAAGAAATGCAAGGGGCGTTCGGAAAGTAAGCTCCATTTTGAAAAAAAAAAAAAAAAGAACAAGTACAGATAGAGCAAAGAAATTTATTGCACTAAAATCTCATCACCTTCACAGTATTTTTCGACATAGCTCCCATGATTTTCCAGGCATTAGCCAGAGCTTGGTACAAGCTTTTGTGAACCCTCTTTGCAGAATGTTGCCGCCTGTGTAGTCGACTATGGGGTAACATGTTCTTTGAGCTCATCATCGCTTTTATACCGCCGACCACCAAGAAAAGAATTAAGATGCTGAAACAAATGAAAGTTGCTGGGAGCGAAGTCGGGACTGAGCGGAGAATGGTCAAAAATGTCCTAACCAAAGCCCGGTAAGTGTCCTCATGATTGTCTACAGTGGTGTCAACATCATATGAATAGGTTTCCTAAAAACTTGTACCACGTTATGATAAAAGCTTGGAAAATCACGGGAGCAATGTCGAAAAATAGCGTACGGGTGGTAGGTGTTTCTGCAATAAATTTCTTTGCTTTATCTGTACTTTTTCCTTTTTACTTCCTTTTACAAAAAAAGGAAGTATTATATTCGCGAAAAAGTTTTCACTCAAAAATCGGCCTAAATTTCCATTTTGCTCGCCCCCGAATGAATATTGATTTTTTTTTTTTTTCAACCCGACCACACGTGGATACATGCCTAAGAACGTCTAGACACCTGAAGAATCCATTTTGACGATCCCTGAGCTAATTACGACGAGTTTTCTCGTGACGTCCGTATGTACGTATGTATGTGTGCATGTGTGTATGTATCTCGCATAACTCAAGAACGGCACGTCCTAGAAAGTTGAAATTTGGCACATAGACTCCAAGTGGGGTCCAGTTGTGAACCTTCTCTTTCGGTTGCATTCGGGTGTTCCAAAGGGGGTCTTTTGCACCTTTATGGGGGTAAAATCATTGTTAATTTCAATGTAAACTCAAGCGGTGCTATAATTTGGCAAACACTTAGCAATATATCGCCAAGCTTTTGGTCGCCAAGTTTTGTCACCAACTTGGCGACGAATTAGGCGGGTTTTTTTTAAAAATCTGGTTTCCATTTGGCCACATTAAGAGAGTTAACCATTGAATCACATTAAAACTGCCAATATTGGGAAAATTTATCTGTATAAAACGTTTTCTTTGCTTCGGTTCGCAACAGACTTGGAATGAAAGTATTTAAACTTTTTTTGCTTACTCCGAGGCACTATTATCTTTAAATTGGAGTAAAAGGAAGTCATGTGATGCACACATCAGCTCGTTTATTTCAAAACTAGCCGCCTGCGGCGACCAGCTGGTCCGCCTTTTTGCGCCAGGGTTGCCGCCTTCGGCGCTGATTAGACAATTTAGCGATTCTATATCAATATTTTACTCTATATCAATATTATCATTCGCCTTTTTTACGCCAATGTTGGCCTCTTCGGCGGCTGCTTAAATAAATTTTGTGTTGAATAAAGTATTTTCTAGATCTATCTCCCGTTATGTCCTTTGTAATATTTTAAAGGGGGGGGGGAGGCACAAAGGGACTCTTCATGCAAATTTTGTCGGAAAATAACAAAAAGCACTTCCACTTTTATGAGAAAGCATTGTTTTTTCAAAGTCATGGTGTGTGTTTGTGTGTGTGTGGGGGGGGGGGTCATTGATCCCCCGTTGAAATTCCTCTATTTCTTACTGTCCATCTACTGTATCCACCTCTATATATGTCCATATATAGTCCCTCTTTCTCTCTATCTATCTATCTATACGATCCATGCATATCTACCTCTGATAGTAATTAAAAATCCTTTTCTATATAAAAAAAAAAAAAAAAACATTTTTTGCTCACTTAATATCATCTCTCTATCTACCAAACCTAACCACCAATCCCTACAAAAATCATGCAAAATACCGCAGGCTTTATTTATTTACTTAAAATTGCACGCAAAAAAAAGGCTCTAAGTACCCATAAATATAGCAAAACGTCCAGGAAAAAAAAAAAAAAAGAAGTTGGGAAAATAAAGATATGAAATCTTTGAACGTTGGAAAAAAAAAGTGAAGAGAAAGCAAACGATTTCAGTTAGGTCACGTGATTAGGAAGTGCGGAACTCAGCCGGCAATGCTTACAGGTCGCGTCGTGTTCTGCATTTAAAAAATTGTATTAAAAAGACTTTTGCGTATTTTTAAAAACTTTTTTCTTCTGAAGGGGGCGGAATGTTTTTGCTATTACCAACTAAAATTTTGGAATTGAGGGCTCAATACTTTTTGCAGGATGGGTTTCGAAAAAAACTAAACCCAGAAAAAAATGCGAAATAAAGGTTTTTTCAAAAATTTATAAAAAATACAAAAATTGCTCTATCTTCAAATTTTTTTCATTCATCCTATTTAAAATTAAATTTACTACACTATAGTACAAAAAATATTTGTGTGGTGCGATTGGTTCGGGGTCTGTGAGGTAAAAAGTACTAAAAAGTGCAAAAAAACGCATAAAACATTAAATAACTTTTTTTCTAATTAAAATATCAAAAATCGAAGCCCGAGGTGCACAACTTCAGCAAAAACTACACCTGTATACCAAATTTCATCTTTCTAGGCCTTACCGTTTTCCCGGGATGCGCGCCACACACACACACACACACACACAAACATCTTATTTTATTATATGTATAGATAGAAGATGGAACTTACTCTCCGAACCACCCTCATATACGCTGTGCTAAAGGTGAAGGCATGGGTGACCACTTACTGAAACAAGATGGCTATTATAACATCAATATTAACTGTAATGATCAAAGTTGTACTCAGAAATCTTTTTCGGCGAGTGTCCCGCATTAGAAGAATGTCGAAGCAAAAATATAAAGGTATCACTATAACACGTTGAAGTACCGTTTTGTATGATTTCGGAGGAGTTTGGACTCAAAACCCACTAAAACAACCTCAGGTACGGTTTTGATTATAATGGTTGTGTTTATCATCATAAAAATCATAATAAAATGATATTACCGTGGTATTAAAAAAAAAATGGTTGAAAGATGGTTTAAGACGTTGAACATAATGGCCTGTACTTTGAATACTAGAGTTCTAAAGTTATCAAGGAATTGTTGAAGAATTACAGCATATTACTTATTCCAAAACTAATGACTCATCCTAGTATAAGAGAAATAGGCATTGAACATGACACCCTAGATTACTCCAGGAACCTTTACTTACCTTGATCCTCCCCTAAAATACCTCAATAAATACCAAACTTATTTAGCCCTATTATAAAAATGATATTTGATTATTAAATATATATACATATATATTTTACCGGGGCAGAAGGTCTGGATGTAACGATGTATCGGAAAACCGGTGACGTTGAAATTGCAGAATACAACTCCGTAAAATGGTTAATGGGGCAGGTTTGACGTATATCACTCACCATGGTTGTATATACTAGTTCTGGAGTAAGTTCTTCTCCTAAAAAGAGAAAAACTTTAGTTAGACATACGAAAAAGAACAAGAAAAGAACTATACATCCACTCCCGCGTTCGTTATCTTCACATCCGTTTTAATGTGCCAGCTATAATCACCAGTTTGAGATTTAACACGAGTCTTTCTATAGCTCTTGAAGAAAGGGAACCTGGAATATGCTTAAAAATAAACACTAGCTGTAAAAAAAAAAAAAAAAAAAAAAAAAAAAAAAAAAAAAAAAAAAACACTCCAGTTTTACGCTAGATAATATTGTTAAGATCTAAAGTAATTAAAAAGTTCTTTTTCCCAAAAGAACTAATAATAAAAATACAAATTTTTGCATTTTTAAAAAGTATATTACAAACTCCATGCACGTGCTTAATCGCAATAGCCTAATAAAAACATAAAATATTCGTCGCAACTATGTTAAATATAAAACTGTGTAATTCACCCAATTGTAGCAATTAATATGTATTATACCATTTTTGTTGAACATGTATTTTGCATATTTTAAATGACACCATTACACTCTTTTGAACTTCTTGTAGTTTAATTTTTTAATCTTAGATTTTTCTTTTACCCATTATTCCTTTTCTCATGAAATTTACAAATTTTGGGTAAAGGTTTACGAGCAAAGGAATTCTTTGAGATGTCACCAATTATTGACATTTCATTCATCGGAGACAATAGTGGCACAACTCAAACAGGTTTTGAGAAAATTAGGATTTTACTTATGCTACTTTTAAGTTCAGTTACTAAAATATCCGTAAAGGTTTTTCATATTATGATGTTACTGGTTGTGTTTTGCAGTCGAAATTAATAGCGTACAGTTCAAGCACAGTGAAACATGCGTAAGTTGACCAGTTGTAGTGCACTACTTTAGTGGTTAATTTAAGCAGGTGATCAACTTATAGAGATTGATTAATATGATAGGACCAATTCTGTACCGGAAAAAGTGATCAACTTAGATTAGACAGGTGGTCAACTTTACAGGTTTTACTGTATGAAAGATTTGCTTCTAAATTGTGAAATTTTATTGATGTGCTAAAACCAGTATTGATTTATCGTTTATACGCCAGCATGCAACACTTATGTAACCCTAGCAATGCTTGTTAGGATGTGGTCGAGTTTTCGGGACTCTACTGATTACAGTCATGAATCTTCATTGATTTTGATTGTTTTAATGTGCCCTCTTAAGGTTTTGAAAAGTCAACGCTCATGGTTTTTTTTCTCTTGAGCAATCACGAATTGCTAGTTGACCTCACTTGATTAAAGTCGGCGTTACGGGTCACTTTTGAAGTTCACCAGTCTCCGCGCGCGGGTGATCCTCCTGGGTGGTAGCTGGTAGCATCAATGTTCCCCGAAAACGATTTTATTTATACTTGACGCTCTTGTATTTACACAATCCTCTTTAGACAAGAACAGCATCTAGCACATAACCTTTAGCATCCAGCCCCTAGCATTCATTTGAATTTTGACGTCTTGAATTCAAATGATATTTTTCGCAATTATGGTTGCGATAGGCAGTTTACGATTGCGAAAAATATAACTTGAACTCAAGCTGTAAAAATTTTAATTAATGCCAGGGACTGGATGCTAGATGTTGTATGGTGTTTTTTTTTTTTTTTTGGGGGGGGGGGGGGGATCCGCTTTTACAGAAAAGACTAAGAATGGGGAAATTTTCTGCTCACCAGTGGTGAGTAGAAGTCAATTTATCAGTTGCCACACTTTTTTCTAGTCGCCACATTTTCAATGAACAAAAAAACTTAAATTGACACTAAAATACATTTATCACTTTAAATGAAGACTAATTAAAGACTAACATTTGATTACAGGTTATGCTTGAGAATGTGGTGACCGGGTGGCGTATGATACTGATATTTTTAGTCTCTGCTTCTATTTATTTAGACGCCAAGTGGCGATTTCTAATCTTGATCTTTATTTTACGAAGATGTCTATGCAATTACTCCAAGAGTACAAAGCGGCCAGACGTTATGCTGATTTTCTATGAATCAAAAAAGATAGAATTTACTAATTATGCACTTTGAACACACGCATACCTACTAGCTTGGGTCGACGACAGATTTGCAGGCATCAGGTGTTGAACAAACAATCGAAACGAACAAACATGAAAAACAATCGAAACATGACTTATTTCCTGAGTGCTGATTTTTATGTATGTTTTACAGAACATTGCCAATAATCAATATTTCCAGACACTTCCCGATTCCCGTAACTTCTGCTACATGCTTCAAAGCTCGCAAAAATAGCGTCACTTTACGTATTCCACCACAAGAGACAGAGAGCTCTCCACCCAAATATGATTGGATGAAGTTCTATAGAGGTATAGACGTGCCTTTGAAACCAAAATATGCTAATTTTCAGCTTCCAAGATCACAATGCTAGGGCCTCTTAAATAAAGAGCTTCGAAATGGCAGAGCAGCTTTGTCAAACGAAATGCTGTGTTTAGGCTTAGTTTGCAAAAAAATTAGTAGACTGGAGCCCTCTCTAAAAGCTTATTAGCTGAAAGTACTTTAGATTACTTTTCAGCTAATTGGTGTTCTAGTACTTTTATGAGTTTAGGCTTATTAGCTTTTCTGTAGCACACCATATAAACTCTTGATAAAACGCAATGGGGAAATGTTTTCCTGGATTTTTGGTTGCTATAAATTCTAGAAAAAAATTCAAAACTTGTACTTCATAATTCTATTGTCTACAATACTTGCTTTTGATGGGTTACAGTTGCAGAGGGTAAATATTAATTTTGTAAAAGATATTGTCATTAACATTGGCATAGTAAGAATTTTGTTTCGGAGGGGATCCAATATTTTTTTTAAAAAAAAAAAGGGTTTCCAGCTCTATAGCAGATGTCCTCAAATCGAATTTTGCTTATAATCCTCTAACATTCTTAACAGTTCTGGTTTTTGGTCATTTTCCACCAACCCTTTTGCAGCAAAAGGAATCAGGTCATGCTATGGCTTTGCGTATTATCTGGAACTACGCTGTATGTGTAATATGCCGTTCCATCGACTTTTTGTGAAATCATATAAAAAGTTTTTAAACAAAAAAAAAAAGTTTTCTAATTCGATTTTTTTTTTCATAATACGAGGGGTAGGAAACATGTATGAAATTGTATATTTAACCAAATTCGAGTTCTCATACTATACGAATAAAAAAGCTATTTTTGAAAAAAAATAAATAGTATAATTTTCGAATTTTTTAACTCATTACGGGGAGGGTCCGGAAGCCATGGACCTTCTTCGCCTTGCCTACCCCACTGGTCATCCAACGTAGCTATTAAAGTCCTTCTCATTGCAAATAGCCTGTAGTAGTTCAAATTTCCCTCCATTTCGATAGCACCGTGAGAAAGAACATATTTTTCCCCCATCAGAATGTGTTTTTTTTTTCGTTGATGTTCTCTTATACAAGGATACAAAATGAGTTTGAAAAACTCGTTTACTAGAAAATATCGTTCTACAATGTATAACTGATGGTGATTGACGTGAAAGCAGAATTGCATTGGTTTACTGCGATCCCTCAATACTTGGCGTGATACTTTGGTGGAGTTGCTAGTTGAAAAACTGGAAGTATGGAAGAAAACATTCTGATGGGAAGAAAAATCAATTTTTTTCATTGGTGTTATTTAAAAGAAAATTAAAGGGGGCAAATCTGAGCTGAAACCAATTGAAAACAGGCTATTTTAACTGCGAAGGATTTTGACAGCTACTTTGGAAGAAGATATTTTTTACAAAATTTTTATTTACCCTCCATAACAGTAACCCATCAAAAACAAGTATTTTGACAATAGAACTACGTAGCGCGAGCTTTTGATTCATCATCATTATTATTATTACTATTTTTCAAGATTTATTACAACCGAAAATATAGAAAAACGTTTCCCCACCTCGTTTTGTCAAGAGTTTATATGCGTGATAATGAGCCTCAACTCACAAACAAAAAAAAAAAAAAAAAACAAAAAATGCGACGTATTAACAACCTAAAGTACTTTAAGCTCCTGAAAATTTAAGGATCCAGTGTCATATATTTTTTTTTTTTTTTGAAAGCTTAGCCTAGATATGGCAATTCGTTTCACAAAGCTGCTCCGCCATTTTGGAGCCCTTTATTTAAGGGATCCTAGATCCTCAGGAATTGGATCTTTGAAGCTAAAAACTTGCATAATTGGTTTCAAAGGCATGTCAACACCTCTATAAAATTTCATCCAAATCGGAGATGGTCGGGGGGGGGGGGGGGAGTACTAGGTCACTTGACATGGAGTAGGTTAAGTTACGCTATTTTTTGCAAGCTTTAGAGCGTCTGGCAGAAATTACGGCCGAAGGGAAGCGTCAGGCTATATTGATTTTGACGATGTTCTGTAAAACATATATAAAAAACAGCATTCGGAAAATAGGTAAAATTGTTTTTGCGTACATTCAACACCTGGTACTTGTAAATTGGCCGTCGGTCCAAGCTAGCAGGTATGAGTTATGTTCAAAGTGCATACTAACCCATTATATATCACACATTTTGTTACTCAGAAATTAAATTACGTCTGACGGCCCTGAGCTCTTCGACTATAATTACTAATTTGCTGATTATTTTAATCGCCACAAAATTACTATTGACAAGAACCATCTTTTTTGACAACTGACATTTCAAAGGTTTTTTTCTTGCACAACTGATTGAACCACGATTTTACTTGAAAAACCTTGTGTTACATAATTCGAAGAGCACTAGATTTAAACTCAAACTGTTGAAATGAACGTGCCTAAATTTTGCAAAGATGAATTGTAGATTTGTAAAGATCGCAGACTAACAAGTCCATTGGCCTGTGGATCAAAACTATCTAAACTTGTGGTAACGTATTTCCGATACTGTGTCCACGTCCATGAATGAAGATCATCGGGTCCAGGCCAAAAATCGACAGCTTGAGCACTTGTACCTGTTAGAAAGAAATTTGAATTATATTGTTGCCTACTCTTCTCACAAAATGCACTAAAAATAAATAGATTTTAAAAAAAAAGAAAAAACGAGTCAGTTCCTAGTGTTAGAAGTGATCAATTGCGATTTTTCTTATAGGCTGCTTGGACATTTATTATTCAATGGAATTTTTTAATTAGCTGCCGCTGTTATATTGTTACGAATTCAACAAAAATACATTTGCTAATTCTTTACTTTTACCTTTAGACTTTATTGAGTAAAACTTTTCCACGAAAGAAAAAAAAAAAAAGTTGCAAAAGTAAATAATTGGAAAATTCGCAAAAAAAAAAAAAAAAAAAAACACTTTTAATATCAGGTGCAGCAAGCACGGTTCCAGCGGGTGGATCGTGGGGGTCATGACCCCCTAAACTCTACCAAAGATGCCTAAAACTGCGCATAAAGTACTTTAACTTCGAGAAATGATTTAAGTATTAGAGCACTAATTTCCTCGAATTATATCTAAATATTGCACTTACATTGCACTACCTGTATGACCCTCCCTCTTAAAATTTTTATTCTCATACTTTAATACCCCCCTCCGATCCCCCCCCCCCCCCCCCGAAAACCAGAATATGGATCCATCCTTGGATAACAACTTTTGCCTTTGTAACAATATTCATCTTCAACAGTAGGAATTCAACTTACTTTGGTAACAATACTGCTTAAGTACTTTCTTCATTTTGAAAATAGAAAATGAGTGAATACTGCAGTGGATACAAATACTATTTAGATACTGAATAAATAAGCGACCAATTTAGGGCATATCATACCCGACTATAGCGAACTCTTTGAAACACAGAAGAACTCCATTAATCCATTAACTAATGTAAATCAAACACAAATATTTTTAAGGTCATATCAAATATTACAGTTTTTAATGATATTACAAAATTCTGAAGACGAAGTTGTGCTAGAGCGCTCATTCACTGGTCACACAACTTTACCTTATACTTTTTATTTCTTTTCATAAATTAAGGACTTCCAAGTTTTTTGTTGCCCGCTTTATAAAATAACTATAATTTCTCACTAGCTATACAGTAAATATTCCGCAGACCATTTAACTCTTATAAGGATGAGATTTCCGTAGTTTGTCATTTAGGAATCAAACGCATATTTACCTATCAGCAATGGAATGTCCTTGATGTTTTTGTGTAGAGCCGCTTCTATTGGAGAAAATGGCAGAATCTCTCCTGAAATCAAAGTCACTATACTTGCTAAATTGATGCATTTTTCGAGAAACACAAACATATATATAAGTGGTGAATTTATGAATTCTCAGTACTTCAACGTCAATAAGAATTAAAACCCAAATTTAAAAAAAAAATAGAATAAGCAAAACTTGCCAGTGCGTCGGGTAAAATGAATGTATGCCAATAAAACAAAGTAAAACATGTTATTAATGAATGATTAAAAAAATTTCAACTACCTTAAAGGTATTACTTTAACAATTTAAGGGGCTTATTGTTAAAACAATATGTATTATTTGGCTTTCCTCGGATGACTTTTCATCCAGACGCTCACACTGCTTTGCATTGAAAAAGTTGTTCCCTATAACGCCGAAACACATGTATGCAGTAATTTGCAATTTTTGTGCTTCAAAACGTTGGCTAATTGCTTCATTTAATTTAAGGGTAGTTAACACATTTGAAAATTATGTGGATTTTTTATATGGGTTAAAAAATTAGAATAATCAATTCATTTAATGTGAATTTAAAAAGTAGAAAAGATATTTGCATTCCTGTTAACTGCGTTGGTTGCGACAGGTATAAAGCTTGGTTCCCGGAAAATTTTCACGCTATTCTTTTGCTAAAAATGAGTCTTATAGACTAAAATCAGAAATAAGAAAGTTGCTTATTGTATCAATGTTTAAAGTTAGAAAAAACAGTTAATCGTGGATTAAAAGCACTATTTACTATCTACGTTCTCGGAAATGGTAAAAGAATATAGAAGAACCGACCAATTAAAAAAAATAACCGAAATAAATGACGTAGAACGCTTGCAACAACTGGTAGAGATGAACGCAAATTAAAATGAATCTTTCAAAATGACCGTTTTAAAAATGCCTCTTACATCCATAAGTGTTGGAAAGAATTTGTACCTAGTTATCATGTCCAAGCCAACTACATTTGGACGATTGCATAAACTGCAGTTGCAATTGTGAGTCCTCGAAGTAAAAACCAAAGATCAACATAAAGCAGAGACGTACCCATCTCTCTTAGAGCAAAGAAAAGCTCATCTGGATGAAGTAAGAAGGAGAAAGTATTTTATTCAGTGAAGAATCTGTATTTGAAATGGGGTAAGTGCTCCAGTAGTCGGTTACAAGGACATAAAACTGCTTATAAATATTATGTGTATGACTCAAAATCAAATATGATGCACTCCCCCATTCCTATACTCCTATCCCCAATTATCATCCAATATCAGTGAAGTTATGGGTACTTTTTATTAAGTAGTAACGAGTCATTTTATTTTAAATGCTGTGCCCATCATCCTAGTTTACGGTTCTGCTTATTTTTATTTGTTAAGAAGACACATCATCCTTAAATGTTAAGTACCCCCCTTTTTTTGTTCTACTGTAAATTTGCTTTTAATTATGTTTTAATGGATTGTATAACAACGTTTCAATTAAAAAATAAACTCCACCTTAGACTCAATTATTTTTAGAGGGGTGGCCGACCACTGAGTACTGAATTCTTATGCATTTCCAATAGTCGGCCATGGCAGATTGACAACAGGTTCTATACTGTTTGATTGATCTACCTACACAGTAGTCAACTGCGTACTTAATATGGATTTTCTAATGTTCATCAAATAATAATAAAAATAAATTATTGACACAGCTATTTTGAGTAAAAACTCCCTTTATGACGTTTTTTCATCAAAAGAAAATGTTTAAACTTTGTGCCTCAACTTTTTTTGACAAAAAGATTCATTTCGATCGAGGCAAGACATTTAGATTGTAGTCCTCATCAAAATAAACCTGTGCAATAAGCACCAAAAGAAAGAACGTCTACTAATTCGATTTTCATCTCTAACATGTTGCATTAGTTTTTGTCCTGATTCAGGAGACTGAGTTTTGCGATGTGTACTTTCTTGACTGGCTTTCTTAGTTTTGCGAGAAAGATATGACTGGCGACGTTTCCTAGCTCGTGTCAGCATGAGTTATACAGGTTGTTTATATAGCTGTACTGTGGTTGACTTAAGTTCGCCCATTTTTGTTGAAGGTCAAGCACATGTAGCTTTAAGCCGAGTTAAGTCTCTAGAGGATCTAATTATCAGCAGTTTAAACCACCGCATGTTACTTAATAAACCTCACGATACAAACTCTCAATGAAATGACAAGATTGCGAAATGTACCGTCTTATAATCTTAGTAACTAAGTCAATGAAAATTAACTAAAAAGTAAAAACAAATTATTAAATAAAAACAAAAAACCCGACAGTGTAAAAACCAAAAAAACTAAAAAAAAAAAAAGTTTAAGCCCAATAGTTTAGAATGTTATTAAGTACTACTGAATAACTACACCACTGAAATAGTTTTATAATCGTACACAGGTAAGACAAATCATAAATTCAAAAGCAAAATAGAAGGATCAACAGTCGGGCTCCATTCAAATTTTACGGGGTTCCTTGATTTAGAAAGAAATGGGCCCCGACTGCTGATCTTTCTATTCTGCTTTTGAATTTATGGTTTGTCTTACCTGTGTACGATTATAAAACTATTACAACTAGTCGACCCGTGCGGAACTCCGCACTGTACTTCGAATCGTTTCATAAAGCATTTCGCTCTTTAAAAATTTCAAAGAAAGAATATTATGAAGAAAAACCGAAAAAAGTAAACAGAAAAAAGTAAGCGTACAAGAGAAGGCATGTAATTTGAAGACATCAGTAACAAAACCTCGTTAAATACAACGTTGTGATAATTTGATCATCGCTCCCCTTTTGGTTGCACGTATTTTCAATGCAAATATTAATATAATTAAAATTGTGGCTGAGTGACACGTGAAAAATCAGTAATTTTGCATGTGAAAAAACAGGTTGTGGCAAATACAGTCCGCCCATGTGAGCATCTGACGGAAAAAAAAGAAACATTAAAGAGATATTTAGTGGCACGGATTCGAACTGGCGCCATTCTGATTAACAGTACGACGCTCCAACAAACCTAGCAACTGTGCCTTCCTTTTCGAATGCTATTCATTGAAGGATTGCGTAATAAAACACAGTAAAAAAGTTTTTCGCCGAAAAAAATATAATAAGATCATGCGTCTATATTTTGTCATTAGCCAGCACGATACGATTTAAAATTATTCGTAAAACATGGAATTTAATTAAAGAATGAGGAAGATCTCCCGTAGCGATTGAAACATACTTGAGATGTAATAAATTCGGTTGAAAAAATAAGTGTTTTTATTTTTGAATATTCAACAATTTCCCATAGCAGGCTTCTTTAACCTGTACGGCTTAAAAGCCCGCACTTGTTTTTCTTTTAACCGAACACTTAAAATTCAAAACCAAATCCAGTTGAACTGAGCCCGTTTTTTAAGTGTAATTTTTCGAACGTAGACAAAATGTTTTTTTTTCAGCCGAAAGCAGAAGAGTAGAAAATGATTTCTTATTAATAAAGTTGATAATAATTTTAATGTTTTATATCGTGTTCGAATAAATAATTAAAGATTTACTGGTTGAAACTCGTAGTTTTAATTTGGTGTAGTATTTTTTCATTTGTACTAAAGTTCGAACACTGCTATTAGAAAAATCTATATTTCAGCATACAATGAAAATGTTTTTCTGCAGAAAAAGGATTTCCTTGCGGTAAATCTAATATTTTTTTATGCTTGCATTATGCTCAGTGGTCTGGACGGAGTCAAAGCTTAAAAAAAAGGGAAGAAAACCTTTCGATTAGCAGTCAACTTATCTAAAAGATAACTGTAGCCTGCATAAAGGAGTCGAAACACCAAACGGCATTCCCACTGCATTTATTTTATTACGTGTGTTATTTTTTGTATAAGTACATGCAATGCGTAATTTTACTGTAAATTTGCTATTATGTTGGACAGCCCGAACTGGCCCGAAGTTCAGACAGTTTATAGCCGAACGCTCTATCGAAAAAAAAATAAACAGGTAATTTAAAATTTTTTTTCTTGCCGAGAAGTGTTTTTATTTTTGAAATTTTTTTTTTTACAATTTGTTATCGCAGGCTGTTTGAACAGTTATAACTTAGATGGCAGCACGTGTTCATCATTTAACAGCACGGTTAAAATACGAAATAATTTGAACTAAGTTCTTTTTTAAGCGTAGCTTTTCAAATGTAGTAAAAATGTGATACGCTATTTGTTTTTTTGCAAAAAGAAGAAAAATATATATATTACCCTTTAAATTGAGGTAGTATTTTTTTTTTTTTTATTTGTACAAAGAGTCAAAAACTCATTAGAAGAATCTATATTTCATCATACGATTCATTATATTTTACTGAACAAAAAACAATTCCAACGTAGTCTGAAATCTTAAACCTGATACTTATATTTTCGCTTACATTATGCTTTAATTTTCTTCCCGGAGCCGAAGCTTAAAAAAAAAAAAAAAACCTTACAATCGAGTATCAATTTAGCTCCGTGTTGCATCAAGTTTTCATAACAGCTAGGAGCGTTTCTACCTAATGTATTTCCTCATATTTGTTATTCATTGTTTATGTAATGCGCGATATTAATTCTAATTTTTTGATGCAGATTGTCCGGACGTGGGCCCGAACACGCATTCTCCCGGTTACCAGTCGAATGCTCTGCCGATCAAGCTATTCAGCTCTGTCGGTAGCAGTGCAAGTTAAAGTTATAAATTTAACCGAAAACCTCATTCTGGTTCTTTAAAACAGGTTTTTTTTGCCCGAAAAAACAATTTTTAGACCGTGGGTCTATTTTTCGTCAGTAGCCTGCACGATAAGCTTTAAAATAAGGTGTAAATCAAAGAAATCGATCAAGAATTGAGGAAAATCTCGCGTAGAAACCAAAAACAGGCTACAGAAATAATATATAAGGATGGTGCAGTTATTCAGTAGTACTTAATAACATTCTAAACTACTAGGCTTAGACATTTTCTTTTTAGTTTTTTTGATTTTTACGCAGTCGGGTTTTTTGTTTTTATTTAATAATTTAGTATACTTTTGCGTACCGAAGATAGTCGCTAATTGAGATTTTGAGATGTAACTTTGTAGTACTTTGCAATTGGTGTACGGCATTCGAGCTAACGACTAGTTCATGTAACAAAAGCAATTCTTCCTAAAAAGCACAATTTTTTCTATTTGGCATAAAAATTTAACTTTTAGAAGAATAACGCCAATCCCACGGGATCCCGGGATCGGCTCCTTACAATCCCGAGGCCTGAGATGGGCGCGGGATTAGAAACCCTAATCAGTATAGCCTTGGACATGAACAGCTGTTGGAATTAATATCTGAAAGGATTAAAGATGTGATTCTTGCAAATAATGACGCGACAAAATATTGATATTGTTTCGTTAGAAAATGTTTTTTCCCATTTTACTTTTAATATTCTAATTTTTTGACTCAATATTAAATATCATCACTATATACTTTTGGATAATTCTAAGATAATTTTTATTTCGTTTACATAAACTCTTATGTACACTTTAACGTCTATGAAAGTCGGCACGTTCCTTTAAATATCTACTTTACTCTTATATTTTGTTATATGAAGCTTCCCCCCCCCCCCAAATAAAAGTATTCTATTTTTTTTGAATTTGGGTTGTAGTTAAGCCCTGATGGCAAGGATCAAGGACGTAGCCAATGGGGATAACTAGGTTTTGTTCCCCTTCGAAATATGTTTATTTTGATAAAACTTTTGAAAAAGAACAAGTTTTTATTGATCCACCGTGATTAATAAGTTCTCATACAATTTCTAACTTTTACTATAGTAACAGAAAATGAATCATACAAAAATGTTTCGCATGAAACACTAAAGTAGGAAATTTTGAGGTAAAATACAATAAATGCATTGGAATAATTCTGCCCTTTCCGTTCTTAACAAGATTAAGTCCCTTAAGTAATGTGCATCACATGAGGCACGTACGTTCCCATCTGCATTTTCTGCCGTATCTTTTGAACCTGATTAAATCAGAGATTTTATATACAGTCGGACCTCCATATATCGAAATAGCAAATTGTCGGGAAAAAATTCGATATATAGAAATTTCGATATATTGAAACGATCTTATTATATCGTACAAATCTCCTAAAATACTAAAAATAAAACTAATTTTCGTGTATGAAACCCAATTTCTAATTTTTACGAGCATCGGATTAAATGAAAGTTGATTATTAAAAAATTAACAAAAATTATTTTTGCACCGTCGTGCACGTTCATTCTTTGGCAATTAACTTGATTCGCAACATTAGTGGAGTTTCGTTTTGACAATGTAATCGAGAGAAAAGTAAAAAGCAATCTACTTAACTTGAATGATCTTTACTGAAGCTAAAAAGACTAGGAATGACAACTAACAGACAAAAGGGATAAATTAAAAACGGATTTTACAGTGTTACTTGTTACAATTTAGATTTGAAATAAACTTTAGAGAATTTAAGAACTCTAGAATGGAACAACGACCTATATTCACACCTTTCAACCCCCAGATTCCTTCTGAGTTTCGTAGCAACCTTTAGTGAACATAATATTCTCCCTTAACCTTCATTTTTCCTGAGACAAACAGTCTGAAGTGGAAAAAAAATCTACGAATGTCTCGAAAAAAAAATTCGATATATAGAGATTTTTTCGACTTATAGAAACAATTTTTCTATGTAATGAACATAGAAATTTTGCTGGGATTTTGATATATAGAAAATTTCGATATGTGGAAGTTCGATATATGGAGGTTCGACTGTATTGGGAAAAATGACCACACGAATTTATTTAATGGATTCACAACGGGAGAGCTAGGGGTCATTCGTTTTTCGTCAAAAAGGCAGTTAATTTTTTCCTGTATCACTCATTGAACCACAACTGCGGTATGAAAAGAGCATCATCTTGTTGTAACCTAAAAAAAATCCGCTCCATACATATTCCGGTCATTAGAGTATAAAGCTTTATCCAAAATCTCAGTTTTGTAACATTAAGTACTAGTTCCTATTTAACCCCGTTTTTGATAAAAACTAACGGGAGTTTTTCTCTTCTTGAAACAGCCCCTCAAACCGTCACAAACAAAGCATTTTGACAACGTAGAACATAATGCTGACTCAAAGAAATGTAATCCCCAGAAACTGGCCGTATTCTACCATTTTGGGCTTGAGAAAGACTTTGCTGTAAAAAGAGTAATTTCCCCTGCCTGCAAAGAAAAACTCATCCCCAGCGAGACAAGCGAGTTTTCTTTGCCTCCTTTCCGTCTGAGCATTATCAGAAACTTCGTGAATTTTGCACCCCAAGACCTATCTCAGAATAATTGACGTTGATCCCTTCGGTATTTTCGAGCTGTCGTGTAGTTTTCTAGCAGATCATTGTCCGTTTCACCGTATCTTTTTCTTGACCCTTTTCATAGTCACGTTTGGCCGATCGAACCGCGCGATATGCGAGGTATTCTTCTATCACAGACAGAAGACATCTCATGAGACGTCGTGATAGTTCTGTAAATGAAACTTCTCATTTGTCCTCCCCCCCCACATGGCTTTCAAGTCTGAAAATTAAACTCGGCTTTAATGAGTTACTTGAATGCAGTTTTGCTAAATTTCTTCCTTCTACCGAGGCAAAGAAAAATGATTACCTATTAGTTAAAGTTTCAAAGCTTGCAATAGTTTCTTGATATTTTACACTACACTGGTGTGCAAAAATTAAGGACGAGACGGTTTTTTTCAATATAACTTTGTACAAAAGCTTTCCAAATCAACACATTTAATACCGTAAGATCCCCAATACGTAATGACATGTGTAATGTAAGCAACACTTACTAAAAGAGAAATCAGAGGGATAAAAAGAAGCTTTATTGAAAAAGTAGCATGGAGCGCAATGCGACTAAAGGCCGAAACATCCCTATGATGGGTGTCCAGCAAGAAACATCCGGTCTTTAGTAGGGGATATCATCTCCCCCGACTGCTAGGCAGGTTTCACAGCGTCTGCCCATGCTGAGAATGAGGGTGTCAATGATTTGTTGAGGCATTGCTGCCCATTCGTCTTGCAGCGCCAATCGAAGCTCCCGAATCGTTACTGGTGGTAAGGTACGAGCTGCTAAGCGTCTGCCTAGAAAATCCCATATACTCGATGGGATTGAGATCAGGAGATCGTGCCGGCCAATCCATACGTTCAATATCCTCACTCTCTAAGAGCTGTTCGGCAGCTACTGTGCGATGACATGGTACATTGTCGTCCATGAAAAGGAACTGCGGACCCATAGCTCCTCTAAAAAGACGCACATATGTAAGAAGAATCTCGTTACAATAACGGGTCCCGTTGACTGAACCTGCGTCGAAGATGTGAAGGTCTGTACGACTACCAAGCATGATGCCTCCCCAAACGAGAACACCGCGACCTCCATACATGTCCCTTTCAATTATGTTCGAGGGATGATTGCGGCTTCCCCGCTCTCTCCAGATGAGTATGCGATGAGAATCGCTACTCAGACTGAATCTCCTCTCATCTGTAAAGAGTACTCGTCCCCATTCATTGTCTCTTCAATTCCGGTGTTCCCGGCACCACAGAGAACGGCCTTCTCCGATGGGCAGGCGTTAGAGGTTACACACCGTATAGGGCGTCGTGCAAACAGACTACCACCGTGCAGTCTTCTGGCCACGGTAAAACGCGATATCGGTCGTCCAGTCGCCTGTGTCGAGTGTCTAGCGATTTCTCCCGCTGTCTGCCGCCTGTTTCTTCTGGTCTGAAGACAATATACCGGTCATCTGCGGGTGTGGTTCCTCGTGGACGACCACTACTGAACCCCCCCCCCCCAACTGTTCCTGTAGTTTGAAATTGTCTCCAAAGTCGTGAAACGATGCTGTGAGCAATTCCGAACTCTGCAGCCACACTTGTCACACTGCGGCCTTCCTCCAACTTCCCAATGATTCGACCTCGGGTAAAAGCATTCAGATGTCGTCTAACAGATTGATTATTCGCCATTTCTCGCTGAGGCAGCAACTCGGTGTGATTTTAACTGCTATACGGCGTGCAATCTCTTTGCCAGAAATACTGATCTTACACCGACAACATGCTTTATACTACTCAGACACTCCCCCATTACGTCTGCCTGCATATCTGCGCATGTGCTACCGTACATCACCTTACTTAATCTCCTGATTGGTCTTTCTGTCCGCTCTGCCTCTTCGTTCAGCTGATATGCTAATTTTTCGACTTCGTCCTTAATTTTTGCACACCAGTGTAATTTGCTTCAAAAGAACTGGGTTTATAGTAACACGTATGATTTTTTTTGACATGCTTTAAAAAGTTGCATGAGAACTTATTGATCAGGATAAATGTTGCAGTTAAAAATTCTAAAGTGTTTGGGGATTACGGTTTATTTAGTCCTTATCTTATCACTCAATTCGTGGGTCAGGACTCTCTCCATCCTTCAGCAGTGGTGTACAGTAGAGAGTACAGGCGTAGCATGTACCCTCCCGGCACCCCCATGAAGTAATGCACCAGAACCCAGAACCATCTTCTAATTTCATCAAAGATAACCTAAAATATGTTTCTAAAACTTCAATTTCAAAAAATCCGGAGATTCTCGAACCTCTTCCCCGTATTCCCCGAATGCTACTACCAACGATGGTCTTAAAATGGGCCTCTTAAATTTTAATTTCGAAACTTTTCTGACGTAGATCGCTAGATCCCCCTCATATAAAGTTTTCAAAGATGGCCTAAAATTGTGCTTTTAAAACCTCAATTCCAAAAAATTTTAGGGAAAGCCAACTAACCTGAAGTAATCTTTCCACAGGTTGCTAAAATTTTCGTTTTTTTTTTTTTTTTTTTTTTTTTTTTTTTTAATTTCTCAAAAGCTTTCTTCGAAGTGATATAGCTTGAAAATGACTTCAGCTTTAAAAAATATTTTCTGATGGAAACCCAGACACGTGCCTACCATTTACAAACAAAACCAAAAGTCGTGTTTTGACTTCAATGTCGAAACATTTGCGGAGGAGAGCCGTCTAATCCCTAACGTCACTGAAGTTAGTTTGGAATTACTGCTTGAACATTCCAATCCTCATATACATAATAGCGAATTCACTGATCGAGTAACACTCCAGACGTCATCAACAATGAAACTCGTGCCACGGCATGATAATTTGATAATATTTTTTGGCAATGTTTGACAAGTAGGAAATGCTTTATTCTGACAAGGCTGAACTTAAATGTCCGGTTACTTAAATGTTTTACTGTCATTTTAGGATAGTAAAGAAACGAAAAAGTGGTCAAGAAGAAACGCTATCTACTGGAGTTTAGGCTTAACCCACTGGGTTATTGGATAAAAATTTCAACTATCAAAATATCAGCAAACAAGCAATTGCTTCCCTCAAATGTAGACGCAATTTTCACTTCGTAATACCTTGACAGGCGATTTTATAGTTTTCAATATCTTCCAAAGGGGGGGGGGATGACATTACACCATCCTCCCCCCTCCCCCAACGCCACCAGAGATTCATTTTACAGAGTTCAATGACGTACAAAATTTTCGCAGAGAGCCCTCCATTCCTTTAGAGTCATCTAAGTTTAATTACTAAAATTGACTTCTATTTTGGAAATAATTCGGGAGAGAACTTTAACTCCTCTTCTCCCTTAGCGTTACCAAAAACTGCCTAAAATAACGGTTTTGACTCCAATTTAGATGTTTTCACGGCAAGCCCTTGGAACAAATGACTAGGAAAAAGTCAATAAGTGGTGATTCGTAGAATGCAATATACAGTGAAGCACCGTTTATACGTTTTTGAAGGGACTATATGAAAAAAGCGTACAAACGAAAAAACGTATAATAGGTATAGGTTAATGTGTATTAGACTTCGCAGGGACTAATTTTAAAAACGTATAATTGATAAAAACGTATAAAAGAGAAACGTACAAACGGTGTTTCACTGTAAATCCCTTCAAAAAAGCAACTCACCGTCAACAACCATGAGTTGCTCTGGTAATATCCCTTGAATCGGCAAATCATTCTGATCTCGGATCCGGAAGGTGGGGTCATCATTCCAGATGTAGGAGCTAATGACTTCTTTGGGTGACAGGTTTCTTAGGCAGCTGGTATCGGGCCCGCAGCCGCTCTTCTCCGAGAAGTGGCTTCCGCTGTGCTGCGAGGCATCCAAGAAAGTGCGCTTCGAAAGCAGCGCGGGCCCCAAGAGCCAGGCGCTACGGAATGGAGCGTTCCGACCCATCAGGGACAAGATGGAGGCTGCCCCTCCGTCCGGACCGAAAGCTGTAACCTAAGAAGAAACAATACCTCTATTGTGAGGCTCTGAGAAGTTGAGCTTCGACTCTGACAATGTTTACCTCTGTTTCGGAAAATAAGGAGGGGTAATTGCCGCTAAGTTGAGTTGAGAAATTTTCTTATTAGTTTTTTAAATATATTCCAACTAAAATCCGAGCCAATAACACGTCTATTTTCCACTAAACTCCCCTAAAAACAGGTAAACGTTGTCAAGGTCACAGCTCAACTAACCAGAGCTGCACTATACTGTCTGTTTTCTTTAGCCGAGACCTAGCGCCAATTTGCGCATGCGTCAGGTCTGCTCTGATTTTATGAAAATAGGGAGGGAAACTCGGAAGTAAATGGTACAAAATAACGTGTTCAGCAGTTCTTCCAAAGTAGCGTCGAAAAAGACAGAGACAGCAAGTGCGAGAGGAAAGAGCCCATCCTCAACCTATCGTCCCTTTTTAAAATGGAATATATCTTTACCTCTGGTTCGGAAAATAGGGAGGGGTAATTGCCATTAAGTTGATTTGAGAAATTTTCTTAGTGGTTTTTTAAATATATTCCAACTAAAATCCGAGCCAATAACACGTCTATTTTCCACTAAACTCCCCTAAAATAGGTAAACATAGTCAAGGTCTCAGCTCAACTAACCAAAGCTGCACTCTACTGTCTGTTTTCTTTGGCCAAGACCTAGCGCCAATTAGCGCATGCGTCAAGTCTGCTCTAATTTTATCAAAATAGGGAGGGAAACCCGGAAGTAAATTGTACAAGATAACGTGTTCAGCAGTTCTTCCAAAGTAGCGTCGAAAAAGACAGAGACAGCAAGTGCGAGTGGAAAGAGCGCCCATCCTCAACCTATCGCCCCTTTTTAAAATGGAATATATCCTGAGAGCTAGTCTTTGCTTTCGAAAACGGATAGTACCTCAGATTTTAAAACATAAATGCTGGCTCCGGTCGAATTTGAATAAGCCAACCAGCTAGCGAGGAGCTTTCTGATAGAGCCACCGGTTAGTCAGCTATGCCTGAATTCGGTTCATCGGTCGTCCCCTGAGTAACCACATTACAAGACGGGTAGATCACGTCCTATTTTTAGCCAATAAAAAGTTGGCTGTTTAAATCAGAGTATTGAAGAGTATCAGAGTGATTTCGCTCCTTCATTCTATTCAAGTAACAGCGATTTCATCAAAAACGTTCGATAAGCAACTGGAATCTGAATTACAAGTCACTAAACCCTGACGCCGTTGACCGTCACGTGATCAACCGCCCGGGTAAACAAGTTAAGCTTGTTCAAATACGATATCTAATTGATGAGAAAGGTTTAATTGTTGGTAGGGGAGCCCATGATGCTAAATGAGGATTCATTTGAACGTCGTAGGGACCAATTAGAGTTTGTAATTTAGGTTATGAGAAGAAAATGTTTCATAATGTTTTCCTTTAGTGGTGGGGAAAGTGTCTTTTGATATTCATAAATGTAAAAAAAAAAAAAGCAGTTACATGGACATACTCGAGCGTGTCAGATATTAATAGTTTTGATACTCCAAATTATCAGTGAACCAAAGGTATGTCAATCTGCCGATTTGCGTGGTGGTAGGTGGCTATCTGAAGGGGTAGAAAATAGAAAAAGAATTTTTTTTCGAGCGCGTCAGATATTCATAGATGTTAAGTGAACCTTAAAAATGCCACTATTCAAAAGATTCAAGATTTGCAAGTGATGCAAGTTCGTAGCAATTTTTTGAAAATACCAAAAAAAAAAAAAAAACGTCACATTGAAATACCCCAGCGTGTCATATTTTTATACAGAAGGTCAGCTTGATGTTCCAGCCGTGTTAGCCTAAAATCTGACAATTATTTGCAGGGGTTTTATTAATATGACCGCTGGAAAAAAAAATCTCGCATGTCATACCTACAAACCAATGAAGTATTCCGTTTCAGCTGTCCTAGTCACCCGCCACCTCTCCGTGGTCATGCATCAACAGAAGCGTAGCTTTGTGATCAGCAGTAATCGATTACTGCGCGCTCCAAACTTGATAGACGATTTTTATTACTTCGGCTTATAGAAATCGGCAGATTATATATATATATATATATATATATATATATATATATATATATATATATATATATATATATATATATATATATATATATATATATATATATATATATATAGTGATTCTTGTATCAGCATTTGGTGTAGGTACTTGACAGGATGTAAGGTATCTCCCCTATGATTATATGACGCGCTCAAGTAAATCCCCAAAAACACTTTGGGCTCCCCTACTACTTGCCAGAGCTCAGATGGAATCAGGATCAGCCACCAACCAGGCTGTGCGGAAATTCCCGCAAAAGTGTACGGGGTAAGAGTTTCTACTTACCCCGTACATTTTTGCTTTACGGGGTAAGTGGGTGGGTCCCTTCACTATGGGGTAAGTGGGTCCCCCTATGATAATGGGGATTTCAAAATAAAAAGAAACTCTGATTAAATATTTGTATTGGTGAAAAAGAAGATGACTTAGTAGGAAATGATAGTTCAGCTACAAAAACTGCTGAAGCTGGTGATTATGTATTTGTGAAACATACATGAAAGAAAATCATTAAGATTTAAGTAGGTCTAATGTTGGAAGTTGATGATACAAATTAAAAATACTGTTGAATTTGCAAGAACGAATAGAAATACTGACACTTTTTATTGGCATAGTGCAGATGATGTTGGAATAATTGCTGAGGATGAAGCAATAATTAATCTTCCTTAGCCAACTTTACATTTACGCGGTCATTTAGTCTTTCCAATTTCTTCTTCAACTTACAGTTTTGGAAAAATTACTAAAATTGATCTTAATCAACTGTATTAAGTTCATTAAACATACCTTTATATATAAAAGTAAAATATATACCTATAGGCTTTCAATAAATTTCACAAATGAAATTGTTTTGTTTTTCGTTTTAAAATTTTCCGTGATACAGATTTAAAAGACAGTAAATATCTCATAAATGGGTGCATTACAAGAAAGTAATTCACACTAAAAATTTACATACTTAATTATGTAAGACCCCCTTTTTTAGATATGCTTTAAATTTAAATAAAAGGGGGGGGGGTCACTTACCCCTTACTATGGGGTAAATGGGACACCCATCAAATTTTTTAAAAAATATAATCGTCAAGAACATGTAAAGCATTATTTTAGATAATAATGACGAACCTTTGTTTACTAATACTGTCCAAGATAAAATAAGACAATAAGTTTAAATTTTTTTGTAACTTATGTATAAGTTTTCAAAAACGAACTATTCTCAAAAGGGGTCCCACTTGCCCCAATCAACGCTAATTCATTGCTGTATTTGTCTGTGGGTTGAAGGAGTGATTAAATACTAGTTGTACTGAAAGTCGATGTGTGCAAATAACAATGCATTGTATTTTCTCTTAATTAGTTACAGTACCTCAAAAAAATGATGAAACGATCAAAAAAAATTTTTTATTGCTTATTTCAAAACAAAAAATTCTGAACACAGGGGAAAAGTTTCAATGCTTCAGTTCAAATATTTAAAAAGTTATGAGTGGTTTTAGGACATACTCGCTATGTGTTCTTATGCAAAGGAAGAACTTTAAATTGCTTTTTCTCGATGATGGTTTTTTTGTGTTTTCATGTCATTAGAAACCCTAAGGATTTTTTTCTATTAAAGATACAGCTTTAAAGTAATACTTTTTGCAATTAGAAAAACATATTTGACAAAACTGTGCATTGAATAAGCATTTTATAAATTACTCAAATGTTTAGACCATGTTAAACCTTTAAAAACCAATTTTTTTTTTTTCAAAAAAAACTTTGATTTTTTACATAATTAATCACAGAAAATTTTCTAATAAACTCATAAGCAAATGAATGCACAGATTTTTAGAGATGATTATAGTGATCGTTTAGCAAAAAAAAAAATTAATTAGTGCAAAAATAAAAAAGCCTTAAAGATTTAAAAAATTTGAAATTTTCCTCAATTTTTCCTCTTATTTTTTTGAATTTAAAAAAAATAGGCAATATTTTTAAATTTTGAAAAGCAATTATTGATTAAGACATAGCATGCTATGGTTTCAAAGAAATATAAAATTTACTTGAATTTAAGAAAAATGTTTGAAAGGTACTGTGACCCCTTAACCAACTCTTTCTCTCTGTCGCCTGCTGTCATTGATTTGTCGAATCAGAAGCAATTGTTACTGTATATTATCTTACTTTGCGAAAGCGTATATAACTTTTAAAAAGTTTGCCTATTTCTGTAATGATATTTTTGCAGTTCCAACTACACCTTATAAGGCTTCAAATTGCAGAATTTTATATCTATTTTTCAAAATTTCTTCCGGAGGAAAATCCTCCAGACCCTCCTTCAATTGGAAACATTCTATGCTCTACTTAAAGGGGAGTCTTGCATCACTCTCTTGATACCATTCCCTCTCTTAAGGTCAATCCAGAAAGGAAAGCAGGAAAAACACATTAAAACACGAACAAAGAGAAGTAAAATCATTGCTGTATGTATCAAAGGAAAGAGACAAACATAGTGAAGAGGGGAAAAAATAAAAATTACCTCTTACACTACAGAGAGAAACTTATTTCGGACTACAAAAGGGGCCCCAAACCTGAAGTAGCTTAGGACCCTGTTAAGTCTAAATGCGGCCCTGTACGTAAATACAAAAATATACATAGACTGCTAAAATCATAACCCTTCCTTTTGGCTTCTTCGTACTCGAGTAAGAAAGAGTTCAAGTGACAAAACATAAGCAAACTCACTTTATTAGGATCTCCTCCAAAGCTGTGTATATTTTGCTGAACCCATTCCATCAGTAGCAGTTGATCCCAAGTGCCATAATTGCCACGGCTGTCTTGTTCCAGGCCAGTTGCTAGAGCTTCCAAAGCCAAGTACCCGAAGGCGTGTAGTCGGAAGTTGAAGGAGACGAAAACCACATTCAGGTGGCTAGCCAAACCACCGCTTGGACGCAAACCTTCTTCGTGACCACTGCCAAATTGTAAAAAACCACTATGGACCCAAACCATCACCTCAAGTTTAGCCTAAAAGCAAATTTAAATACAAAACTATTGTTGAATGGCGATATAACAAATAAAAAGGAAAAGGTCCGGCAAAGTACCCTGGAGGTTTTCCAATTTAAATTTGAATCACACGGAAAGGATTACATGAAGTGTGCAGCTACATAAGTATGTATTTCCAAATTTTTCCGCAAATGCAAGTTTTTTTCCCCGTTAGTTTTTTTTCCTGTTTTTTTAGTTTTTTTAGTTTTTTAATTGCAATATTTAGGAAAATCAACAGCCTAAGACAGTCACAGAGTTTCAAAATAGTCCCCGAAATGATTTAAACAAATAAGGAAAAAAATGTTCTATTTCTATTTCTATTTAAGAGTCACAACTGACTACAACTGTATTTATGTCGAGGACTGCATACTATTGCCTTGCCTCCATTATTTTATATACCGATAGATGGCAGCACCATCACCGGATCGAACAGTTAATGAGAATTTAGAACTAGTCCAAGAGCTAATAGCTACCTGGTACTAGCACCCCCAGAGGTATCGTTTCACTTGGAGGACATTGAGACCACGAGTATATTTAACGTCGCCCAGTCCCCTTTAATGACGACGGTGGGTCTTCGACCAGCGGGGATCGAACCCGAGCCCCTCCGGCCCCGAGTCCAATGCCCTACCGATCAGGCTACCACGGCACAAAAAATGTTCCAACTCATCTTTTTGTAGCGACAGACATGTGAATTCTTTCCATTTCTTAAAAAATTTTTTTTGGAGATAGTTACTTATGCAGCCATATGCTTATTATTTTAACTATTTATTTTTTATACCAGAAGCTAACCAGGTTCGCATACACAGAGGACCGCGCGAGCAAAGCGCCTTTGCCTCCGGAGAAACCCATGAAAGATTAATAACACAATCAGAATGAAAGAACACCCAAGGCACTGGGAGAATCGAACACACGACCTCTGGCAAAAGATAAAAAGTTTTTACCACCGAACAACGGATGCTCCGTTATTTTACTTCAGAATTATGGGACCTCTCTGGCTGAGCGGCAGTGAACGCTTGCTCTGACAGCTGCCTGAGCGTGGTAAAGGAAGTCGTGGGCTGGATTATCACTGGTGTCCTGGGCATTATTTCTTTCTCTTTCTGATATTTATTTTTCCTGTGTGTTTGCTCGGAAGCACCGCCAGAGAAGCAGTCTTTTGAATGTGAAACTGTTCAGATTTTTGTATAGTAATAGTATTTCAGAATTAGACTATCTCAAAGCATTGTTTTTGCATTAATTTCTTTTTGGAAATTGCACTCTTCAGATGTTCAAAATCACATGCTTGAGTGCTCCTTCACTACCAATCGCCTACCTAGGACTTTGAACACTAGACTGAAGCACGTGTTCTACAACATTCTGTGATGTGAACACTTATTTCTGAATTTTACCAGACGATAAATTCAAAAACTTAACGAGACAATGAAGGTATGATTTTTTGTTTGCCTGCTTGGATTAAAGTGGACTGTACCTACTACATGTATATTTATTGATTGTAGTACAATTAACTTAGTGATTCATTACAAACTATTAAATGACGTTTTGAGAAGGTTTGTAACGATTTCTTGTTACAGTTGACACAAGATCCGAGGATTAACTTTATCCACCATCTGGCATCACATTCAGACCATTATTTTATATGCTTTCCGAAAGAGCATTCTTCGCTTTTTGATTTTATGACGAAATTTTGACTTTCTGAAAAAGACTTCAAAGTAGAATGGATAAGTCTATGAACAATAAATGGAAAAGTTCTTCAGGCGCTTACTTGAGAATCCAAAGTTGGAGTCCAAATATTGAGAAAGAGACAATCCTCTTGGCCTTCCAACTGTTTGAGAAAAGGATTCATTTGAAAGCACTTGGACGCGAAGGTGGTAGCCTGGAAATGTTTCTTGGCATCACACCAAGAGCTGTTTCTCCACAAAGGGAAAGGCTTCTTCCATCGCAAGGCTCCGACAGGCGGGAGAGCATAAGGTATTCCCTACAAAAGAGCAATCACGGGGAATATACCATTGAGTTCTATACACAATTCAATCCTTTTCAACATTAAACAAATAATTTGAAATGAGTTTCGAATCAATTCACTAAGCCGTTGAGAGCAAGAGTGGTGAAACTCGATAAAACAAGATTTTGAGTGATTGGTTTAATTGCGACTTTAGCACAAACACTACTGTTGTCCCATTTTAAGATTCATGTCCTTCGGCATGTCCTCGATTTGCACCGCTTTCGGTTGAAATAGTATGAGGTTAAAACTAGTTGGTGTAAATACAAATTATTAAAATAAAAAAGACATACTTCTGCTCTTAATGGCTCAGTTGCAACATTGCCAAACATATTATTCTTAGTTACCACATTATCAAAATTTAACATTTAGGGCTAAAAGCAAGCCCTTATCTTATTTTTTTTTTAAAAGAAATAAGTTAAAATTTCGGTCTTATAAGAACACTATTTTGGTTGTGACCGTTGTTGATGCACTTTTATAGCTGATGCAATGTTAATTTATACTTTATCACAGTTAAATAACTTAAAATAGCTGCCTCGCTTTGCACACTTTCTGCTATCATAAATGAAGCAATCATAGCAATTCTGTTGCAGCTTGGTGGTAATCGTCTTCGATAGAGTTCGGCTTTTGAGCAAGTTAATTTCCTGTTGAGGAGATAAGTGAGATTGAGACTTGTAATTGGTGTGAAACTGAGATGGGGTTAACGTCGCAGTACCTGTGACATTTAGCCAGGGTTTATTTTCATCTGTGAATGCAACCCGTCTCAGACTGCATTATTTTGTACTTAAAAAGTTTGATGCAAGAATTAGAATAAAAGACATTCAGCCCTATTTTCGAACGAGTCGAACTTGCTTCGATGTCGGTTTCGAACGGATCACGTGACGAAATCGTTATTGAATTCATAAATTAACTGTTCTCGTACTTCGATATTGATATGAAACTGACATTTACTGGCGATTTCAATTCGACTGCTCGGTAGTTTTCGAAGAAGTAATATATTGCGAAAAATATCGTCTGATATTTGAAAGTAGTTTTGTGAAAATAAAAATAACTAAATGAATAGAATTCTTCTATCGCTATATTTTTTACTTGTCGCCTGCCAAACTTTGTTTAAGCAAGTAAAATACTTTCTTTCCTTGTTTATTTTAAACAGGGCTGTGGAGTCGGAGTCGGAGTCGGAGTCGAAGAGTCGGAGTCGGACTGATTTTGGGATAAAGGAGTCGGAGCCGGAGTCGTTAGAAAACATGCCGACTCCGACTCCGACTCCGGGCTTCTTTTTTTCTTTCCTTTTCAGACTCTCCTTGCATTTTTTAAAAACTGATTACCAATTGGTTCGATTACATGTATAAAAAGATACTAATGACAAAATAACTGTCATTATGGCAATCAGCTAGCTTGAATTCTTACCGAACTTTCTGTCGCCGTCCCCTAGTTTGCTTGCTTTTTAACTTAACTAATAGCAACTGTCAGCAAACGGTTTTGTTGCCTAAAATTTTCAAGTAATTACTTTCAAATAAAAATAGAAATATAGTGTTTTGTTCTATCTCAGTTATAAAATAGTAAAATAAACGTAACAAATTAGTAAGTCGACGCCCGTAGCTAAGGTTGAAACGTTTAAGTGTGATCAGCAAATTCAAAGAAGTTCTGGCGCGAAAGCACGAATCCAAAAGATTCTATGAAATAATCTACTGTTTTTTTCTTTATTAAGACTATTTCTGTAAGCTTGGTTCTCACTAAAAAGTATGGAACAAAATAAGTGTAAATGATTTCTTGATTACAACACTCAAGAATTGCAGTTAATCTTAAAATCTTCATATTTAGGTTAATTCTAAAGCAGCCAATAAAATTTAAATTAAAAATTTAGCGAAGAAGAAATATAGGTATAGTAAAAGCTATTCGTACAAATTTGTATACCGCCGCGTTTTGTGTAAAATTAGCTCCTGACGTTTATGTGCCCTATTTTCGTTGAAATTTTATTGATGAAGTATAATTTAAAATATATTCGCGAAAATTTTCAGAATTAAAGTATTTATATTTTTTATAAACTCTGAAATTAACTTTGGGTGTCATCTACCAGATGGGTGTCACCCGGGGCAAACCACCCCCTCTCAAGAACTTGGATTTAGAAAAAAAAGATTTTTTTTTCTCTCAAGTTACAGCTTTCAAAAATTGAAAGCACACGATTTGATCAATATCTATTTGTTAAACATTAAAGGGGGGAAAATTACAGATAATCCTTTTCAAAATTTTTAAAAGGGATTTTTAAGTCATCTCACTTTTTAACTCGTAACTATTGGAAAGTTTGATTTTTAAATTGAATTTCTAACGTTGTATGGCGTCTTGGGTTTACAATAAAAAACAAAATGCGAAATTTTCATAAAAAGGAATTAATATTTCAATCTCTGTTAAGAGGTTTTCCCCCTTCCCTTGAATGGAGAGAGTGAGTTGAAAAAATGCAATTAAAAAAATTTAAAAAAATCCGGAGTCGGAGTCGGAGTTGGAGTCGGAGTCGGGAGTTTCAAAATCCAGGAGTCGGAGTCGGGGTCGGAGTCGGCCATTTTTCTTCCGACTCCGCAGCCCTGATTTTAAACACAAGTGAGAAAAAGAAATGGCGTTTTAAAAGTTAAATGTCTGCAATGATATCATAATTTAATTAAGATGAATTAAAGTATGGTTATCATTTCAAAGTAATATTTTTTTAGTATCTTTTGCGTCTGCGCGTAGTGTGATTCAAAGTGGTGACCTGGTATATTTAAATTAAACTACAGGATAAGGACTAATAGCGTTTCAACTAGGGATGCATCGATAAGCAAATTGGCCGATTACCGATTAATCGGCTGTTGATAATCGGCCGATTAATGATCATAATGATTATTTTTAATGCTACCAATTCCTCCATCATTTTTTCTTTCTTTCTTTTTGACTTTAGGAATAGTTAACAGTTTATTTCTGAGAGACGATTTTTCTCCTTTTTCCTAATTTTTCAAAAATAATTTCAAAATGTCACGCAATTTCTTTCAACCAATTTTCATATTAATGTTAATAAAATCACATAATGTTAACTAGACCATTTAAAAATATTAGGGGCAGCCTGTGGCCAGCAGGCAAATTTAGAAGCACTTTTAAATTTAAATTTATTTTTAAATTATTAGTAGCCATTTAATCCAAATTTTTTATTAAAAAAAATATGAAGTTATCTAAAAGCACTATTCTAAAGGGGTCAAGTATCGACTCATGAAACGTGATGCAATATTGTATATGTGTGCATATTTGTTCAAAATAAAAATTAAAAAAATAATAATAATAATATTAATTTAACCATCAGTTTGTAAAAAAATAATAGTAAAAAGTATGTGCATATTTTTTTTTTACATCAAACAATATTAATTTTTTTTGTTGAATCAATAATTAAGTTTAAATTGCTTGTTGTATGATGTAACCATATGTATAGTTTCGAGGAACAAAAATAACTGAAAAAATAATCAAGTTGCATCACCAAAAGCTGAGGTTAGGGTATCATTGTAAACTGTAAGAAATGGTCCTGGTTTTAAAAAAAAATAAATCAAAAGCATTTGGGAGTTTTTCTTTTTCGTTGGAGGGAGTTAAGGGGAGGTTCCAGTGGGATTATAAACACATTTGTTTATTTCTGTTACATTTCTGTCCTTCAAAAGATAAATAGAAATAACATTAATAACATAAAAATAAAAAACAGTTGCAAGGCAGGTAATATGAAAAGTGTAGCGGGGTGGGGGAGGGATAAATATTTTTCATATTCCAATTTAAAAGTCCTATAATGTTATTATTCTTTGTAGTGTCATGTGAATTTCAGCTGTAAGAATAATTCTTTAATATTTCATTTAGTTCTACGCGCTTTCTAAACTATTTGTTTTTACTCGGTACTCTTTCATACTGCTGTTCTAAAATAATGTTTGCAGCAAATTACGTTTATCTGTTGTTCATAAATGTATTCATCATAGTTTCTTCGTTGAAGGTATGCTAAAAAAAAATATTTGAAAAATATTTTTTTCTGCCGATTATAAATAATCGGCAAAGTGGTCGATTAATCGGTACTGCAGATCTAATGCATGCCAAACTCTAATGCAATTTGAGAAACAAACGTAAAAATAATGCTATGCTCTTCATGTACTAATTGAAATGAAACAAACTACTACTCGATCAGATCAAAATCGCATTCTGATTGGTCAAAAAAAGAAAAAGTCGTTATCAATGTGCACATTGACAACAATGAGCGCAATGAATTGCTGCAATTTAGAGCATGAATCCATTTTTTACCATTCAGCGCAATTTACAATGATTGCACTAGTCTGAGATGAAATTGTTGCCGGGGAAGTTTGAAAGTTTTTGAAATATTTTTAGCTTGCTGAAATCAAATTTGAAACCTGAAAGTTCCTATCATGTACCATTTATTTTTTCAAAGGGTAGTAAGGTTAATTCGAAGCAAAAAAAAGTATATTTTCTACATTTCTCTTGACCTCACAGTTAATATATATTTATTTCTACAAATACTACACAAAAAAGAAACATTTGGAGAATATTCTATAAAGTGTTATAAGTTAATTTTTATGAAGAAATGAACCAATGACAGCGATTCTCTATTGACTTTTTAAAGAAGAGAAAAAAGTTTCATTGCGGTCCTACATCACCGGATGATCTGAAACCAAAATTGAAACAATTTTATCATATAATAAGTTTTTGCAGGTAAGAAGGTCCAGTTTTTTTCATTTCTTTCATTTCTTCAGAAAAAATAATGAAAATTTCAAAGATTATTTTTCAAATGTTACTTTATTATTAAATATCAATAAAATAACATTTGTTCTTTGTTGATTCGCAGAATCAATCGCAGAATAATTGATATGGAGAATAACTGTATACGCAAAATAACTGTATAGAAATAAATATTTATTTACTGTTTCGTCAAAACAAATTGTCGAAAATATGATTTTTCTTTTGTATCGAACGAACAACTTTACTTCCCCTTAAATTTATATTACTTTCACCACAATGTAATTTCCGTATGCTTAACGAGTAATTATATAACTAAATTCAACAAGTTGTGTACATCAAACATTGTTTTCCTTAAAAAAAAAAATAAAAAAAGTTTGAAAACGTTTGTGATGAATTTCTTGTAATTTCTTGTAGTTATACAATATATATAAAATGGTTTTACAAGAAAACCTAACGTTATAGAAGTAAACGGGTTGAACATTTGCATTCAGCACATCGATTATATACCCAGCGTGTCCCCGTAAACAACCCTTATTTTTTGCCCCATCATCCCAGAATTTTGTACTAAGTAAAAATTTCAAATTTTTTCACACACACACACAAAAAAAAAGTGACTTCAAAGTAGAATTAAAATGCGTTTTCGTTATATTTTGAAATATTTTATAAGTTATGTTATACATTTTCATACCAAAACATTTGAGAGGCATGGAGAACAGCGTTGGGGTTGGCATTGATCCCATAATTTCTAATGAAAATTAGCGAAAAAAATGTCACGACTATTTTTAAGTCTCAACTTTTCCTTTCACTGCATTTTTAAATATCGAATTAAATAACTTTTTGTGAGTTATTTCGTGCCTGTAGATATCACTGCCCGACCCTTGATAACGAAGTAGTGTGTAAAATGTTAACAACTTTATTGTATGTGTCAACTCTCTTCTTTGCATCACTTACACTTTGCTACGCGCTTTTCCTTTTATGCTTTTTGCAGGATCTACATTCACTTACATTTTTAAATAAATTTCCAGCTATTTTGAATTTTTTAAAAAGTTTTTTCAGCGCTTTTTTTATCCCTTTTTTTTTACTAGGCAAAATAATACTATAAGTTTGATTAAATAAATTAAAAAAAAACACTATAAGTTTGAAAAAGAATAAAAAGAAAGAAAACTATTGTAAGTATAATTTTAAGGTCAGAATTTTTCTCTTTTTACATTTTTTAAAATCTGCTTTTTGTAAAAATTCCTTGGGCGATGGAAAAAAGGAAGGAAATTTCCGAATTCAGCGGTAAATAAAACACAGGAATCGCTTATTAAAATTTAAGAAAGGTGATACAACTCAAATTTAGCAGAGGAACGTTATTTACTAGTTAACTATACATAAATTTAACTACTCTTTAAATTATTAATTTTTAAAAAATGTGCTTCAAATTACACTAATAAACAAGATCCTTTTTTTACGCGCAATGAATATCGATAACATCAATATTCACTGTCATTCATTCTGCGTCAGCCACAATGTCATAACAAGAAAAGTTAATTCAATAAAAATAAAACGATCAGAAAGAAATAATGTTGATTTAAGGTTTAGTAAAAAAAAAAAAAACTCTTGTGTCCATGTTAGGTTTACATACAAAAATATTTTGAGTTAAAAGATGGATATCTTTAATTTCATAGTAAAACAGCGCCTTCACTAAATCACGTGAATTTGGAGAAAAAAAAATGAGCATTAAAATATGAGAGTTTTATATTTAACCATTTTTGAATTATTTTTCTCATTTCCTCCATTAAGAGAAGACTTTTCAACCTATTCTTTACTTGTGTTTAATATTCTTACCATTAGGGAAGACCAGGCTAAATAATTTCATTTATTTTTATCGTCCGGTAACGAGTATGAAGAATACACCTATAACTTTTGAAGGTCTTTTAAGATAACGCTGTGTGTGAGAGATTTTTGAAATTTCTAATTTCAAATAGTAGCAGTTTATTAATCAGCATTTATTCATACCATATCGGGGTATAATTATCGACCTGTTTATTAGTACAATACAAGGGGGTGGGAATTATAATCATCCCCTTCAAGTTTTTGCTTTAAAATGTATTTTATGAGCAAAACTACCGTTTTTAAGCAATTAAATTTAAAAATAATGTAACAATGTTTCGGGATTCACCTTTAACAACAAAAATCTAAGCTTGGACGTAACGAAAAAAGCATCTTTGATTGAGCTTCGTAAAAGTTTCAACGTTACGAACTCAAAACGAATCTGAAAAACGCATATGCAGTACTTTTGGAGGTCTTTTCGTATTCACCCCCCAACACGTGTTAGTAAAATTAACTTCCTCGAGTTTCAAGTAAAAGCCATTAAAAAACTTTAACATTTTCATAAAGATTATTTTGTAAAAGAAGGACAAGCGTAAAATTACTGCTCTATTACTGCTAGTAAATTTTACTCTAAATACCTTAAAAACAAAAGCTCCACTTTCTTCAACTCCGACGAAAGCTCCGCACTTTGTTTGAACCACTGGTTTGACAGAACTAGACGAGTCACTATTAATCCATATGTCTGGCAGAAACAGAAAAATAATAACTGCAGTCACGGCTGCGCTGATAAGAATTAATAAAATTGAGCACCAAATAAATATATGTTTTGTGAAAGACTTGAAAATATTCCTTTCCTCATCACGGCGTGGGGTACAAAAATCATCCTTCACTTGGAAAAGTTCATCTTCATCGTCTCCGCTGTAGCACTGCTTGTAATTTCTATACAGTAGCGACATGGCATGCAGACGAAGGGATTTGACCTGCAAACAAAAATTATTTTTTTCAATAATACTTAAAATAGTGAAAAAAAATTAATTTGAACTTTAAAATCTTGAATTCAAATTATGTTTTTCGCAATCACGAGTGTGTGTGTATGTTCGCGTGCGTGTTTGTGTGTGGGGAGGGGGTATGTTTGTTTGTGTGAGGGGTATGTGTGTAGGCATGTGTGTTTGTGTGTGTGTGTGGGTAGTTGTGGGTTTGTGTGTGTGTGGGTAGTTGTGTGTTTGTGTGGATGTGGGGGGTATGTTTGTGTGTGGGTAGTTGTGTGTATATGTAGGTGTGTGTGTATGTGTTTATTAGTGTGCGTGTATGTGTGTGTGTGCGTATGTGTGTGTAGGTGTGTGTGCGTGTATGTGTGTGCGTATGTGTGTAGGCGTGTGTGCGTATGTGTGTGCGTATGTGTGTGTGCGTATGTGTGTGTGTAGATGTGTGTGCGTGTAGGATATTCACTTAACCTGGAGATGGCTTTCGCTATAGTAGCAGCATCGTGAGGAACCGGTAGACGGTGATGCTGCAGAGAGTGCTGGTGGGAAAATAAAATGATAGCACATCAAAACAGTCAAATGAAAGCAATAAGCAATTGTGATTGCTCAAAAAACATTAACAGAAAAGTAAGCAAAGATAAAAACTGTTATATGCTACACTTGTGGCTGAATGAATCCATAGCCTAGCTAGAATTTACCCTTTTTTAAGGAGGTGGAAATGTATATTAAACGTCATAAGAAGATTAGCATTGTGATTTCAAACCAAGGGTACTGGTGGATTGACCCCTAACCCCCCATCTGTCACTGTGCCCACGGGACACATCGTATTTATACCTGCAACATACTGCCAATGCAAATTTTTTTAAATATCTAAAACCCATAAAATGAAAAATGGAGACGAAAGCAACTCAATAGAGACACAGTGAAATAAAAGTTTTCTCAGAAAAAATCATCTTTTAACTGTTAAATCAAAGAAAGCACAAACCAAATAAACATTGATGCAGGGAGTTCTTCCCGTTTCCTTTTCTTCTAATTCTTCTGATTTACGTTCGTTCTTATTGATCGCTACTTTTATAAGTATTATTAAAACATTAAGTACATTAATTACTTTTTAAAAAACTATAAGGCGCCCCTCCGCCCCACAAGAACGAAACCTCCAAATGAAGTCAAAACCCCCGTAAAATTGCCCGACCCCCCACAAAAAGTCAATGCACAGTCTGCGCCATGAATCCGGCCCCCCATTACACACACCGAAAGAAAAAAAAAGTCAAAATGCCAAATGTATAAGTAGATTCATCTTTTTCTACTATGCACAGAAGTATTTGGATGTCCCAATGGCATAGTCAAACTGTGTGTGTGTGGGGGGGGGGGAGGACAGTTGATTCCCTTTTGTGTTTGACCTTATAAATTTTATTTGAATCTATGGAACTAAACTATTTAATGCTACATATTTAGAACAGTATTTACCCTATCAATAGGTTATGCGGTTTTTAATTCATGTTTTACAATAGAAAAACCAACAATAAATGTCTCGTTCATGTCAGGAAACTTGATCCTGGAGAAACAAGTTTCCTTATAAGTGTTTTAAACAATAGTCAAACATTTATCATTGACAGCTGTTGATCACTTATCCACAAAAGAATGAAAATCGTTCGTATCAAATTAAATTTCTGAACAATAAAATAGAAAAGAAAAAAAGGTTATGAAAACGAATTTGGCAAAAGAAACTCCACAGAAGTAAATAACTAACATTATTAGAGGGACTTACACTTTTTCATCAGTCTTGATAAAACATTTAACTTATATACTATAAGTCAAAAACAAAATGATCGTTTTAATGCCATAAACTATGAAAAGTATTTCAAAGTTGACAACAAATATCAGGTAAAATTAGTGGCTCACTCAATAGAAAGAGAAATTATTCATTAGGGGAAGCTGCTGTACCCACGGACAAAATTTACTTTTCACTTTTTGCTGGTCTCTGGGAATGGATAATCGATCGGCAAAATTTTCTGGCAGAATCTACAACTTATCATCTAATTTGGCAATTTTTGTCAGGTGAAAATCTCAAAGCTTTCAACTTCAAAAAACATTTCTTAAAAACCATCTTTTTTGTCCGTGGGTACAACACCCCGTTCACCCCGCGGACAGGTGTCTTTGCACCCATGGACATATAAAAAAAAATAACATGTAAGTAGGTCTGAGGAACTCAATTATACTCAATACATTTTTATAAGCCATTTTATATTGAAATACTTCAAACATCCGTTGAAAATAACATTAAACAAAATATCCAACAGAAATGAAACTTTGAAAATTAATCGAAAGTTTTTTCCCTTTTTTTAATTTTCCTTAATTTTTTACATCAATGAATTCGTTAAAAAAATTATTGCCCTTAAGGGAGTTAATGATGTTATGAATAATTAATATGTTTTTAAACAAAAAAATAACTAGATTCATGATAATATATGGCTCTCTATGAACGTACATAATAACTTCAATTTATATACAAATTGAAACCTTTAACAAAATTAACCCATTACAATAAAATCAGTTTAGATTAAACCAACAAAAATCTAGAAAAGTCAACTTCAAATGAAAACAGGTGGGATTGACGGTCTGTAGATCCTACAACAGGTGGGGGTTACTTCAACACTATATCTTCAAACCCTACTTCAAATTCATCATTATTTTTGAAAGCAAATTTCTGACGTTGATGACAAGGCACCATTCTGAGGTACTTCACATTGTAAGAAGACTCAATTGTGACCCAAGGAGACTAAAAATTGCCGTCCGTGAGTACACATGGTTATGTGTCCTTGGGTACAAAGGTACGCCATTTTGGTTTTGCAAGCCAGTCACATCGACATGACCACAGTTTCACAACAATAAAAATCAAAAACAAAACCTTCAAAATATAAAGAAACACGATACCTACAACAAAAATGAATAATACAATTCACGACGGACGAAAAAAAAAAGAAATTGCTCATGTTTTTTTTTACTTAGATCCTATTAAAACCGAAAAAATGTAATAGAATCTGAAATGTTCGTTTGATGGCGTTGAAACTTAGTGGGGTACTGGAAAGGGCTGTGACACACAGGTTGAACCCCAATTAGGATCTCTCTGGACGATACCCGGAGTTTCCCGACCAACGTCCGTAGGTACATCCGTCCGTGGGTACAGCAGCTTCCCCTATCAAACTTAAGCAAACATTTTTAGAAAAGTAAAGCATCCCACACTTAAATGTAGATTAAAAACCTGGCGCGAGTCTTTTTTTGCAATTTGGTAACAGAAATTCTCCCTTATCAACATTTTTAAGCTTTCGCTATTAATATGGATCTCACTTTAGCTGTAGGCTTTCTTTTATAACCCCTCGTCATTTCTGTAAAACACTATGTAGAATAAATAAAATATACTCGTGTGAGTAGTCATATTAAAGGGCACCTGAGCCGGGATCAAGTCTCCTTGAATCGAAACAATCAAGTATCCCCCTAAGTATACTTTTCAAACATATTTCAGAATTGTGGCTAAATAAGACAAACTTTTATTTCTCACACTAGTAATACCTTTCCAAGTCTTCCATTTAAACAATGTAAGTTCTGCTTATCTTCTGCAAAACAGCAAGAAACCTTTTTATATAAACCACAATCCAAAAAAAGAAAAAAATCTCACAAACTACCAATGACACATAATCTCAAAAGCATGTGACAATATTGCAGCTAATTTTTCAATACTATTGAGCTCAAGAGTTACAGTACCTACTCAAAAGATACAGGTATGATTTTATTGAGCCACAGGTTGCCGTCTCTTGGTCTATGTAATTCCTTTACTCAGATCGTTCTTATATTTTTTGTAATTATCATTAATGTCGTTAACATTGCTTTAATTATTATTTTAAACTGTTCAAAAATGGGATAAAAAGATAAATGAAATACAGTAAATACATATTACGCGCAAAAATATTTTGTTTGATTAGGATTTGTAAATGATTCAATATTTCTTGCAGACCCCTTTATGGTTTCATTTTGAATTGTTCAAAATTGAGCGAAAAATTGAGCAAATTTCTCAAATCAAAAACTATAGCAATTGCCTCAGGTATGATAAATTAATAGAGACATGAGCAGGTCGATAGACCAACACGCACTCCTACCTCCTCGAAAGCTTTCCTTTTTTTTAATACAGTGAACGCTGGTTAATTGAATCAGTGGTTAATTGAATCAGCCGCTAATGAATCAAATAGTCAAAAACAGAATAAAATCCAGGGCGGTCATTCCAAGCTCGTCAGCTTGCGAGATCGAGATTTTCGCTCACGTGATCGGTTGTGACGTTGAAATGTCGCGAAGTAGTATTCTAATCTACTCGAACATAGCTTGCGGCTAGGTTCGAGTAGATTAGAATACAACTTTGCGACATTTCAACGTCACAACCGATCACGTGAGCGAAAATCTCGATCTCGCAAGCTGACGAGCTTGGAATGACCGCCCAGCTTTATTTAATAATCCGCTTTATTGAATCAGCTGCTTTATGGAATCGGAACTGTTAAGAACTAACGTGATTCATATAAGCGGCGGCCACTGTATTTCTAGTGCAGGATGGAGGGCCGATAAACGACAGCCCCTTATTTCAAAGAAATTAATTTGATGTACTGAAGAGCTGCACAGTAGGATGGAGTGAAAAATTAAAAGTAAGAAATAAGGAACGCCAATATGCGGAAAAATTGCCTCTTACAACGCTCTACCGTACAACATTTTAGTTCAATCAAACTATCTTTTACTGCTAAAATAGCTTTGAATGTTAAGTATTTAACCTAATTTTTCTCCCAGCTGGCAAAAACGGAATGATAAAAGGTAACTTCTCTCATTTGAAACTACGAAGGGTTGGAATTAAACTTTATTACGCGAAATAAACATTCAATAAATAACATTGAGCAACTGTTAGATGTTCTTCAAATGTACATTATGCTTGCGCATCGCGAATGTCTTCCTAACTGGCTAATGATTACTGTTAATTAGGGCATTTCAAAATGCCCAAGATTCGATTCACAAGACAGTGCTCAAGACAAGTTCAGTGTTTGGTGTTTCTGAAATCTTCCACGATAATATTCTACATACATATGCGGATGTTATGAGACATAACTTATTTTTATGGCAAGAATTTTCAAAAAGAAATCAACAGGGACCTGCTTTGCAACAAGGATGTGTGTTACTAATTAATAAAAGATCATGAATGTTAATAGGAAAAATGTTCACTTCCTTCTGTATCGAAACAACAACTATACATAAGGTACCAAAAAAATGCAATTAAATTTTAAAAAACATCGTAATATTAGAGAGTTTTTAAAAAATGAAGCTGTACCATTTTTTTTTCAAAAATTCTGTGTCCATTAGAAAATTTCCTGAAGAAAATCTGTTTGATATTCCATTATGTAAATGCAAAGACTTTCAAATCTGAAATCAGGGGCAGGAGTTGTTTTAGTTTTCCTGTAACTCCTAAGTTTTTTTTAGTGTCCTAAACCTCTAAAATTTTCATTTTTTGTTGAATTAGAGAAAGTTGCATTGAATTGTACAGATGTTGTTTCCGTACAGCTGTACGAGGTATAAATTACGACTATCAAGGAACTGCACCTGATAGGATGTCATCTAAGCGTATAAAATTGTAGACCAGAAAATTCAAATTTTTATTCAGTAGCCAGTGGCTATTTGACACTTTAAGTTACTTTGTTATTTTTAATAGCTTCTTTAATTAGAATTTTTTATGAAAACAGCAATGCAATCACAAGGCACTATAGTAAAAAGAGTGATACGGAGAAAAGTATTGGCATATAAGAGCTGTTACTATTACATACTGTATTGAAAAACGAAATAATTTGAAAATTAATAATATTAAAGAACGTGCGCAATAACTTAAAAAAAAGAAATTTTGTGAATTTTGATTAAGTGAAATATTTGGAAGCTTAAATTCAAATTGTAAAATGTATACTGTTATACAACCGAGCAGTGAATACGTGGAATTTGAAAACAAAAACATAAAGCGTTTAGTTTAATTCAAAGTACCTATTTCTTCAAAAATAATCTGTTGGAGGAGCTAGGACAATAAATATATTTTCCTATTTCATATTAACTTGAAAAATATTTAATTTTCACTTGTTTCTTTTCCTTTTTTAGTTTTTTTATCTTTATTTTTACACATTTTTTTCCCTTTCTCTTCTTCTATTTCTTTTTCTTTCCAGCAAGAAAGTAAGCTAAATGAAGTATATGTGTCGGGTTTTAAGGGATTTTTTTTCCTATCAAGAATAGGAATAGATTTAGACCTCTGTGATGGTCTTTCAGAAAGTTTGAATTGTAGAGGGGAGGGGAGACAGAGCAGAGAGGGTTCAAAACTAGTGGTCTAAACTAGTAAACCAGTGGAAAATGGTAAAATAACTTGTTTTATTTCTTTTTTAAGTTTTTTTTATCTTTATTTTTACGCATTTTTTCCTTTCTCTTCTTCTATTTTTTTTCTTTTTTCTTTTTTTTTCAAACAAGAAAGTAGACTAAATGAAGTGCATGTGTCGGGTTTTAAGGGATTTTTTTTTCTATCAAGAATAGGAATAGATTTAGACCTCTGTGATGGTCTTTCAGAAAGTTTGAACTGTAGAGGGGAGGGGAGACAGAGCAGAGAGGGTTCAAAACGAGTGGTCGTTATTCTTAATCAACGTCCAAAAATTTTGATTCGAGAAAGCAAGATATCTTCATGCATGACACTTTTGTTTGAGAAGGGAAATTTTTTGCACTTAAACTCGAAAAAGGGGGTAAGGAAATTTTGTAACACATTTACATTTTGTGATAAAATAAGCTTAAGAATTGCTCCTGATTTTCCTTTAAGAAAAAACGGAGCGGGAAAGAGGGGGGATGCAGTCTGTAATAAAGTTCTTTTCCTTTGTTTTAAAGGTTTTTTTTTTTGATAGCTCTAAATATTTATTCGACCTAAAAATGTCCGAAAATTTTATCATAGCAGTGTCTTTTTTTTTTAAATCTCCTCTCTGACCTCTGGTAATGGCAAAATTAAAGTACCTTAATTGGTAATAGAAAATATCGATATTAAAGCAAGCAAAATGATTGAAAAGAGGTAGAAACAAAGAAAAAAAAAGCAGCAGAAAGAACTAAAAATGCTCATCCAAGATATTGCAGAAAACGCAGGTAATAGATTTTCTCTTCCTGATATGCGACAGATTTTAGAATCTTCAAGTTCTTCAAATGAAAGCGAAAGTACTGTTTTTGAATACAAACAACACTTGAAACAAAAACACAACTGTTAGTAAATATTCCCCTTCAATTTTGCGAATGAGGACTCGACTCCAAAGGTTTTTTTTTTTTTTCCTCAATGGAACTGCGTTAGGGACACTACCTTTTGCAGACCTAGTGCGCTCCCCCATTATAGCATCCATTCTTTCATGTTGGAATATAATCCCGGTATAGCACCGTTATTTTCGAATGCCATTACCACGAGAATTTAGACTCCCAGTTTCCCCACCAGATGGAGACACCTGGGCTCTATTCGATGCGAAGTTGCACGAGGAATTTAATTTTGCCAAGAGCACTCCAAGCCAAAGGAACATTTCAATGATAATCGTATGACATGGACGCTGTAGATTTTCTGATCACAGAAAAAAACAGAAGGGAAAGAGACAAAAACTACATTGACTTGAGAAGGAAAAATGAAATATTACCTTCATCAGAAAAATATGCAATGCACTTGGATGTCGAAAAGGCAAGACTTTAATTCAAATTAAGGAAGAAAATGGACAGCTTAAAAGACAATAACAGAAGCGCATGTTGTTACTTTCAAAACCTGAATCAAACCATGCTGACCGTTTCCCTCATATGTCTGGTAGTTCTGCTGACATTAAAATTGGCATAATTTTTAATAGAAGAACGTGGACATTTTTTAACAGCAAGCTATTTGTTGTGAAAAAAGAGTGATCTACACAGACTCTAAAAATGGAGTCATAAGACAATTTAGCTAAGCAATTTCCATTTGCATTTAAATATAACTCAATAAATGCAAAAGTTTTTTTCGTTAAAATAAAATTTTTCGTTCATTTGTTAAGTTCAAAAAGTAAATCCCATCTATTGGTGATATCTGTAAAATTTAAAAATAAGAATGAATGCATATAAAATAGGTAAGTGAAGCATGCTAGTTTAAAATTAGAATAGAAAGAGCAAAGTACTCTTAATTTGAAACTGACATACTTTCCAAGAAAAATCTTAAAAGAGAAAAGCTTGGTAGTTTGGGTAAGAATAGTGAAACTTAAAATACAATAAATTAAATATATAAATCAATTTTCGTTGATGTCTTTATCGATGAACACATCATCACTTTAAGAGTGTATTGTAAATTTTCAAATTGTATGATTTAAGTGAGGTTTGGCTGTTTCATGATGTTAGCTCTTGTTTACATGCATGACAATACCTAGCATCAGAGCAACTCTGAAGGGTTAAAAAATGAGCGTTTTGTCCTTGTAAAATAAACTGACATACTTGAAAGTTAAAAATTCTACAGGAATTGGTTTCTGATTAAAAGAGATCAAATTGTATAAAAAGAATAAATAAGAGATACAAATCGATTTAACGTCAAAAGCTAATCTGATAAAATAAAAGTGCATGAACATAGTAAATAAGAGATAGAAATCAATTTACGATGACATCTTGTTCGGTGTGAATACATCATCACTTTAACAGTATTGGAAAATTTAAAATCTTGGCTCTTATTTACACACATGACAATACCTTGCGTCAGTGCAACTCTGAAGGTTTGAAAAAATGAACGTTTTGTCATTGTAAATTAAAACGATATGTTTGAAAGTGAAAAAATCGACATTAGTTGGAAAACCCTTTCTGAAAAGCATTTGAGAACCTTTTGCTTTTGATCTTAAGGATTGAAGTTGTGTTTCACATTGGCAAAGACGAGACCATCAAAGAAGAATCCAACCAAAAAAGAAAAAGGAACTCACCCGATGTTAAAGCACTAGCGGAATAGCGTCCATCTCCAGCCAGGAGCTGAACCGACTGAGAGTACGAAGAAAATCCGATTCCTGTCCACCAATCAGAATTGCTCCTCCGGATGCGGCGGTTGCTCTCGCGAAGAGGGAAGATCACATCTCTAAAAATCTCGCCTCATTCGGCAGGCGCGGAAGGCCAGAGATAGGAAGCGAACAAAGAAATGATAAAAATGAATCAATAAGTAGGCCATTTTACATGAAGATTTTCCTTTTGGCCAGTATGCAGAAATGTTATAGCCGATCAATTATTTTGTTGCAAATTTTTCCAAGTTCTTAGTTTAGCACCTTTCAAAAGCAATTGAGCTCAAGTGCAGTGCCTCAAAAGAGTATTGGGGCACAAGATATTTTCAATATCTCATTACTTAATATTCAAGTGTTACACAAAATCGATAATAAAAATACTACTAAAACTCATGCATCAATAAGTATTATTATTTGGCTGCAGTAGACGGACATTCGATCAAAAACCATAAAACAAATGTGTGCGTTTATGTATGTGACATGTGTTTTATTTTAAATGTACAATTTTCTCTTTTTATAATGATATTGTCTCTCACCAACCGAAATTATTAAAGAACTAGCCTGCGTGCCCGGCGTTGCACGGGCTACTTAAAAAATGAAAGAGCTGTTCAATTGATGTTTTTGTATTATTCTGACATCAGTTTCTAAAGCGCTAAGGAGTAAATAATTACGCGTAATGCAAGGTTTGCAAAACACCAGTAGAGCATATTTTTGGCAAAAACCTCTTTAACGTTAATCATATTTATCAATAATACAAGTTATGAGTATTTTCAATTAGCACAAAAGATGAAAATATATGCATTCTCAACTATAATATGTGCTCACTTTAAACTGAATTAAATCTGATAGAATATATCTGAAATATTTATGTACAATTACAATCAGCTTTTTACATAAAATGACACACACTTTTTTGTTGATTACGGAAACTAAAGCACCAAGACTTATTAAATACCAATAAGCATTAATTTAATATCAAGCCATCAGATTCCAATTAAGCTTTAGTTAAAATCCTTAAAAACAATCTTTTTTGTTCGACTCTGTTTCACTTAAAGAAATCCAAACAATCTTAATTTAACGTGTTCTTTTAACGATACAAACTGTATTGCAAAAATCGAAACAGGAAGGAAAAAGAGATTTATTACAATTCGAAAACTCACCCATGTGACGGAAAAAAGTCCAACAAAATAAACATAATTAGTCGTACATCCTAAATGTACCCAAATATGAGGCCGGTGAATGATAAACTTACACTTCATTCAATAAACATTACTAAAGAAACATTTTTCATATGCTGAAAAGAGTTAAGAACGTTGAATGTGAAAAAATAAGAAAGGACAGACGATAAATGTCCGAATAGAGCAACCAATTTTAAATTAATTAAAAATGAAATTCTAGATGGAAACGTTGTTTTAAGATTTGGACAGCAGCCAAAAAAATCTCTTTTGACACAATTATTAGAATTTTATTTGCTCACCCATATGCAAAATGGCAACAGGAAAGAAATAAAAATTCCTGAATAGCGTTATGTTAATTAACGTTTTAATTAATATCTCCGCTAATTAAAGTCGTACAATTATGAGATTGGTCCTATTGTTTTCTTTGGAAAATTTCGAATTGATCGGTATCTCGTTTGACTCCCGATTCGCAGTGGTTCTCGAGAAGATCGATCTTCAGACAGACAGACAGACAGACGGACGCGAACAGATTTTAATATTATAGTGGATGTTTGTATCATTCCTGGGATGACCGTTGCGATTTCTCAAGTCACCTGAATGAAATTTATTTCATTGTTTCATGGAAGTCATTCATATGAAGATGGTACAAATTATGTCCGAGAGTTTGGACTTTCTTTAAAGACAATTTTAATAATTACCACCAATAAATTATATTTTTTATTGACTCTCCATTTAATTGTGCGTAATCAAGTATCAATCGTTTATTTCATTAGTAATTTATAAATGATTTAAAAATATTTTTGTTTGGAAGAAGAAGAAATCTCTCTACCTCAGCTTCAAATAAATAGGAAGTGAAATGGGGCAGTAAGAAGCAAAGGGATGTAAGTGCCAAAATTAAAAATTTGGGCATAACCAGTACAAAAGGTAGGAGACCGTTTCCTCTGTTTTGGGGCAAGACTCTGTTTTGGGTTCACCAACACACCTTGCTTGAATTTCGAATAAGTTTTCTTAATTCTTCCGAAATGATTAGTAAGTATTATTTTGATCAAAGCCGTGCTTCGAAATCGCAGCTCTAGCTTTCTTATTTAACATCTATTTGGATGAATTTTCGCTAAGCATTAAACTTCAGTGTTGTGAACATTGACCATTGTCATCTTTATTTATAATAACACCTTTATGCTGTTATTTTTTTTATCAAGGGATTTACGATTTAAATTAAAAAAATCCGCGATTAAAAAAGATTGAAAAAACAAATTATTATGTTCACTCACACTTGAGTATGTTACGACTCTTCAACTTTCGATGGAGTTTCATTTGTAAATTGTAACTGGATTGCATTCTAGAGAGTTCAAAGTTTCCGCTTTTGAAAACAGCCAACTTTAAGACTATGTATCACGTTTTAAAAACTTTTTGTTTTTAAACAGTTTTTAAATATAATAATCACATGAAAAAGAAAATACGCTACAATCACTCAAGAAACCACAATTGAATACTGCCGCACACTGGGGCAAGTGTATCAGAGAGGTTGGACATTTAAGTAAAACCAATTTCTACTTAACAATTTGATCATATTTTGTTATTTAAAATGTAAGAGTAATAAAATACTTCGTAATTAATGCAAAATTAATTAAGTAATTAACAATTAAAACCAAATTTCATAGAAATATGAAACATTAGTTTATCTAATTCTTTTACATCATCTTCAAGCAAACTCTTCACTTCTTGTGGCATTTCTTGTTGCAAATTGAGAAATTCTTCGGTTGCAAATTTGAAATCAGAGGATCAGAATTGATTAATAAATTGTTAAATACATCCCCATTGTTGTCCCTATTATTACTAAACTGATTCTCCGAGGGATTTAATTGAAAGGGTTTGCCATAAAAAGTAAACAAACTGAAAAATGTAAACATGTTTACTTGTCTTTAGTTGTCAATATCTTTTGAATAGGCTGGTTTAGGCAAGAACTGAAAACGGATTATAAAAGTTTAAACTCTCTCTAATATATGGGATTTAATAGTTTTGTTAGCGTTTGTTAGCGATTATCGTAATTCAAAAATGCATTCAAAATACTTAGAAAATTATCTCCGAATTTATTTTATTTCCTAAGATACGGTTTTGGGCTTTTTTGTAATTTATTAGGGGCGCATAAAGCACAGCACATCACAGCATTAAATTTGTTAAGTTCTTAAACAAGTTACCTACTGTTTACTAAATTGTCTACTAATGAATTAGCAAGTTAATTCTTCGGATACAAGGTACTATCTTCGGATGAGAGATAATGTTAAAAACTAGTAAGTTTAGTGGGAATATGTTCTTAGTTTATCGATACAACAGTAAAAATGCAATACTAAATGTTTCAATTTTCCGCTTTTTGTCCAAAATTACTATAAGGTCGCCCCACTGTGTGCCGTGGGCAGGTAAATGGCAGTATCTGCAGAAATGAGCTTTCGAGATATTTGAAGAAATGTGCGTTGGATTCAATGCTAAGAATAGGGAAATGTTGGAATTTGACTGTTTTCTCACTTTTTTTTCAAAGGAAATCAAATAAGCAAACTTGTACAGGGCCATACAGCGTTACGTGTGTACCTTTTTGACACTATTTCTTTGAAAAAAAACAATAAAAACCAAATAAAAAAAAATAAAAAAAAACCAAATAAAAACCAATTTAAAAATATCTCTTAATAGTTTCTATTGGAGTTACAGAATATATGTAAGAGTTCTTAGGCGGCAGTGTTTATATCCTAGGATAATTCTAATTTTTTTGATAGAATTTTAAATGCAGCGTTACGTGTGTTACTCGGAAAATCTGAAAATAAGCTGTACCTCATACCATTTTGCAATTTTCTGTGAAGTTTTGAAAGGTAAATGAACAGTTTGTGCATGTGTCTAAGTATACCAAGTAAGTATCCATAAATATTTTTATCTAAAGCTCGTACAATAGCAATAAAAAATACTTTATTAGCGTTACGTGTGTTACATCAGAGCGTTACGTGTGTGACCGCGTGCAGCAATTGAAGGGGATATCCTAATCAAAATTCATAGTTTACGTCGGATGTTTGCCAAATTGAGCACAGAAGTTCTTTGGTGCTCAAGAACTCACATGGAATTTTTCCCCCTGGGAAAAGGGGTTGCTGTGCTCCCCCCCCCCCTCACGGGGATTTTCCTAATTCAAATATAGTTAACATCGGATCTTTGCCTAATCTGGAACAGAGGTCCTTTGATGCTCAAGGATTCACATAGGGGTATTTTTGCCCCCCCCCTATGGTTTTTTGGCAGAAAATCCTTGAAAAGGGATAGTTAGGCCAATTATTAACAGTAATAACATTTTTTGAATACAAAGAAAAAGTCTACGACGTCTGAATTTAAATTTTGAGGCATAAAAATGCTCTTTTCAACACATTGACGGGAAGTTGTACGCTATTTTTTTCTTTTATTTAAGCCTGAGTGTTGAAAATGCGTCACTTGACATAACTCTTGTTTTCGAGGTGGACCGTGCAACGCTGGGCAACGCAGCCAGTAAATACTTAAACTGAAAGGATATATTCACAAAACAAAGAATGAAGTGAAATTAATTTTTATTTGTATACGAATTAAATAGCAATGTCAAGTTTATAAACTATCACGAACTTCTAACACTTACTTATGTGGTTTAAAACTATTTGGAATGTTTTAAATCATCTGTAGAATTTATTCACTTCCTCTTCTCAAAAACCAAAAATTATCAAAACATATTAATGCAATTTAAGGTAAATAGAACATTGTACTTTTGATCTTAAAGTATGTAGATTGTTAGATTGTGAATATTTAGTTTAAATTGCTCTTTGTGTATGAAATAAGCAACTCTCAATAATTTATTAATTTATTTTATCATTATTATTATTATTAATTATTTTTAACACTCATTGAGTCTTTGTTTCAGTGCCAACACACAGTATTTTTAGTTGAATTATGTAAAATACTTTTTTCCGTAAAAATGGTACGAAAAAATGGTTTTATAATGAAAACGATTCAGGAGCGTTACGTGTGTGACATCTTTCAAAAAGCCTCGCTAAAAATTTTCTTCCGAATGTTTGAAGATGAAAGTCTGGTTACAGGTATTATGTATCAAGTTAATTTATGATATGAGATATTTTTCTTCTAGTTCCCCTAATTTGACCTTGGAGGAAAACTTTTCCTTTTGCGTTACGTGTGTGATCAATGAAAAGTGACCTGAATATTTTGGGGGGTTAAAAACTTATCAAAAATATTTATTGAAAAAATTTGAGACATAATTATAATAAAGCATATGTGTTCATGATATTTGACTATTTCCCCCCCCCCAAAAAAAAAAATAAAAAATAATGATTAAGTTTAAAAAAAAATGGCTCTTTCATTTATTTCACTAACAATGCGTTTTTTTTTTTTTTTTTTTTTTTTTTTTTTTTTTTTTTTATAACTTTAGATCATATAAGGCAAAAGTCTGATATAAAAATAGTTTAAACTCAAAATTGATGCTAGAATTGAAAATTGTAGATATTTTTTGTCAAAAAATAAGGTTTGTTTCTATATTATGTGAAAAAAATTTTTGGTGGGTCAATACCACTTTTCGTGGAATTGCCCTACAATAAAGCTAACATACAATAGATAACAAAAACGCAAAAAAAAAAAGAAAATTTGTAGTTACTGCCCTTTACCTGCCCACGGCAGAATAGACTTTAGTATGCCACTGAAAACCTTAGTCAAACTCCCATCTTGCTGCCACTTGTCGCCAAACGCAATGCAGCTTCTTTTCTTCAATTAAAACCCGCTTTTCGTCTTTACACTTAGTGTTTCACAATATTTTTTAACATGCTTGAAAAATATTTCATTTTCACAAAATGTATGAAAATAAGCGTTATTAAACAACAAGAAAAGGGTGTCGCTATGGAAAATGAAAAAAGTCTAATATTTCACTTTCAAAAAACATGTGTGGCTAAAGCAAAATTTGCCGTCTTTGAAAACTTGCCGCCCTAAGCAGCTGCCTACTCAGCCCCTATTGAGAAACTTGTCTCTGCCTACAATATCTTAATTTTGACCTACGATTGACTGAAACAAAAAAATTCGTCTCACTTCCTTTCTCTATCCACTCATAGCTTTAAAATTTTGAAATATTGTAATAAGTTTTACTCTTTGAAATCACTTCTGTATCGAGCTTTCTGCCAAGCGCAGAGAAATACACCGAGTGTTCCTTTGTTATGGCTTTTGTTCGCTGGGAATGGAAATGGGACGGATCGATAGAGCGTACAATCCAGCTTTAATAATAAAACTTAAAGAAAAAAATACATTTTCATCCAGTTGGGTAAAATAGAACGCGTGTAGCATTTTAAAAAAATGGTTTCACTACCCGAAAGTTTGGATTCAAAACTTCTCCAAAGAATATGTTTTTATCTAACTAAATACAACTTCACTTTCATGTCTTTATCTAATTAAATACAACCTTCACTTTCATGTTTTCATGGTAAAAAATTTAGTATGAGGGGGATTTGGGTTAATAGAGTGTCGCATTATATTCCTACCAGCATCTTTAATGGCGTTCTTTAATCAAACAAACTTAATAATCTTACACTTGTTTTTTCTATGATTTTTTTTCTCTTCCTATTAAACTTTTATTTTTTAATTTTTCACCGCAATTTTTAAACCAACATGTTTATATATCTAATTCAGAAATTACGATATAGTTTCTTCTAGTTATATTTGCAAAATCATATAAATATGGGAAATAGTTTTAACATTGTAGAGTTGAGAATCATGGGTTTATTAATATTTTATTTATTTATTCTTTACATTTTATTCTATCATTACTTTTTTTTTGAATGATACATAATTGAAACAACAAAACTCATGCTTCGCAATCAGTATCTAAAATCATATTATGAAGAAAATTGATAAATTTAGTTTTGAAATGTTTTACTTTTAAAGTAATTTAAATTAATCTTGCGCATGAAGTCCACGAAAATTGCCAAAAAAAAAAAAAAAAAAGGAACAGAATGACTACAACTATTATCTTCATGGTAATCGATTAGTAAAATATTCATACTTATCAAGTAGTCTGACGATTTAGATGCTGTCACATTAAATGTGCTAAACATTTAGTTGCTATTTCAATATTGAAATAATGATCGCATTTCCTGCTAAATTCTCAAATCCCGTTATTCCAAAAATCAATAGTGTCTTTTGGAACTATTGAACTTTGGAATAATGGGTTTTAAGAATTCGACAAACAAACTTTCAAGTGCTTTATTAATACTGACAAATTCCAGAACGATTTCAAATATTATTCTCATTGTACTGGATGAGTAAATATATTCTAACTTTTCAATTAAATTTCGTCGTTTAGATATTGCGCTTCGGCGTGGTTTTAAGATGTTGATCTCATACAACTTTGGTGATGGGTTCTGATTCGTGGTCCAAGCAGCCAGCCGGTGGATTTTCGAGATGCAGAAAATAGACAATGCCCATGTCGTATTATAAGGCGGAATGTAAAAGATGCCTTGGGGTATTCGTTGGGTTTTGAATATCTTTGGTAAAATTTAAATCTTCAGGGCAGTTTCGCATTAAAGAAAGCCCAGGTGCCTTCATCTGGAGGAAAACTGGATGCCAAAATTCGGTGTCATCGACATCCGTGCTTTAATGATGGCCCATAAAAGCCTGGATGCCATTTCGGGTAATTACACTAAGTATGCATAATGCTAAAGCCTTTAAGAGTAGCAGCCACATTAGAGAAAATATTGCCACATAAAATCCTATAAGCATTTAGTAGCGGTTAATATTTCATATTAAAAAAATCACCTCCAGTTGAACTCTTAAAACCCGTTGTTCTCAAAATTGAACTGAAATGCCTGAATGTTACAAAAAGTTGCGTTTGTTCAAATATTTGACGTGGTGTAAGTGTTTAAGAACAGTTAACGCAGTGAAATCAAAGCTATTTTTCAGCAATTAAACAACACTCATACTTAAATACATTCCATAACGAAAAAATCGCCGCACCAAGAAAGAGTTGTCAGAATGAAACAAAATTTTACACACCTTAGGACAATATTGAGATAAAAAACTGATTACAAAATGGAAACAAAATTGCCATTTACTATAGGAAAAATTCGCAAATGAATGGAGGTTTTGGCACCTTGTTGAACCCCTTCTAACTTAACTACACGAGGTGATACAGGTGATCTATGAGGCATGTAAGTCTCGTATGATGTCCTATGTCATCTTGTTGCACATTTGCTGTAAACGAGCCATTAACTGGCTCAAACTCGCAATTTGTCTAACATGCCATCCCAAATGATCCCAGATATTCTCGATTTGTGACGAATCAGGGGATCGAACAGGCCAGAGAAGGCGATAGTGGATGGAGGAAGTGATACCCTTACTGTGTGTGACCGATCATTGCCCTGTTGAAAAATAGCTCCTGGGAGTCCTGCCATATGAATCAACAAATGTGACTGAAGCATGTCAAGAACGTACCAGTGGGCTATCAAGTTGTTGTGGATCAATATTAGGGGTGGCAATGCATCGTACGTGATGGTACTCCATAACATCACCTCACCAAAGCTCTAGGTGCGGTGTGCCGCTGAAAAGCAAAGGCATTTTTGAAGCCTTCACAACGGGTGAATATAAAGTGAATGTCATAATTGACCAAATTGAATCCGGATTCATCACTGAAGATGACATGATTCCATTTGGTTGCAATCCATTTCCGTCGAACGCAACACTACTACAAACGGAGCCGTTAGTTTGAAAGCCCCGATCCTGCCTTTAACTTCAGCAGCACACCGCCCCTACGGATGGGAAGATATTATGGCGTGTCATTGCATACGATACATGGTCCTCCCTAATATTGATCCACAACAACCTGACAGCCCAGTCGCACGGTTGTGCATTGCATGTCACAGTCACATGTATTGATCCTCATAGCAGGTCTCCCAGGAACCATTTTTTATCGGGACAATTATTTGTCACGCACAGCAAGGATGTCACAGATCTTCCTTTACTACATTATCACCTATTCTGGCCTGCACGATTCCATAATTTTTCACAGATCGAGAATATCTGGGATCACTTGGGATGGTAAGTAGAATAGCCTACTAGTTCGATCTAATTAGTGCCGCTCTTACAGTAAATGTACAATGAGATGACGCAGGACATCGTAGGAGATTTTCATGCCTCATAGCTATATCACCTCGTGTATCCACGGTACAGATGGCTCAACAAGGTACTAAAATATCCATTCAGTTGGCATTTTTCTTATAATAAATGACCATTTTTCCTTCGTTTTGCAATATTTTTTCAATTATGATCACGCCTTCTGGCTGCATCGATTGTTTTGTTATAGAGAGTATTTAAACAACAGCACTAAAAAGCAAATTTGAGGGGGAAAATGCAAAGACGGGTCTCGAGGTTACAATTTTTTTTTTCTCAATGCAAAAAAAAAGCCTGTAGTCGAATGTTTTTACATTCATATTCCCACATGTTTTTGAATTTAAAGAGCAAAAAAAAAAAAAAAGAAAAGAAAAGAAAAAGCCAAAACCGTCACTAAACTTTTAGAGGCTGTCCGTAAGTAATGTCACTTTTTTCCAACTAATTTAACTACCCCCCCCCTTGTCACGAAGTGTCACTTCTTCCTACCCCTCTCTTCCTCTTGTTACATATCACGATGTTTTTCATTTGTATATTGTTATGAAAAAATGCCTGATATCACATTTCCTGTTACCCCCTCCCTCCCCCTTGTCAAAAACTCACAATTTCACTGACCCCCTCTCCCTCAAAGGTTGACATCATTTGAGGACGACCACTTAATTATTTTGACGAATTTTTTCCATTGAGTTCGTTGCTTTCTTTTCGGTTCATTTACCCCATTATTGAATTATTGTTGTATCACACGATTAAAAAACTATTTAAATTCCAATTTCCAAAAGAGAAAACTACGATATTTAATAGCACTAAATGATAAATCCAGTGGCCAATTTTCATGTTTAAAAAAATGATTCCATAAAAATGCGTTAAGTATAAGGACAAGCAAAATCAACTAAGCTACCCCTATTATGTTTAATACTTTGATAACGTAGACACGTATCTCAATTGAACGAATCTGCTTCTGTAAGTTTTGAAATACTTTTAAATTGCAATTAATTTTACCCAATATAGTGATAGTTTTGGCTTTGTCATTATGGTTATTTGTCAAAAACATTCCGTTTTGATTTAATTAAATCTTGCGTACAATATTTTCTGTTATTCACTTGTATCATTTTTTTTTCTTTATTTTTCTTTTTTTCCAAAAGTTAATTTTCATACAAATCTATTGATAATTAAATAACTATTTTTTAAAAAATGATTTTTTGGGGGGAGGGGAGAACTAATCAATATGCAGGTCTTATGGCAATGATATTTTCTTCACTTTCAACAGAGCCCATCAATAATATTTGAGAACGTTTCTCTTAATAAATATCTTTTCCAATGAATACGATACATTTTGCAGGCAGGGGAGAGAAGTTAGAGGGCACTGTAGTCGCAGGGATTTTCATTCGGAGTCAATGTGGCCGATGATCATGATGAAGCATAATATTTCGAAGTATTTGTGTCTGTAGTTAAAGTTTTGATGAAGCTTTAATACTGACATTGAAACCTCCACTAAAGCAATTTGGTTTCCAATTTTGAAGGCAAACGGTAAGAGCTTTCCCTATCCTTTTTATTGATTAGGAAGCTTCAGTTGTGTAAGAGAAGAGAGAAATGCTCTCCATCCTCTCAGCGTTTCATTTTCCAGCCTTCTTTCGAGATTTGTATAGCAGAAATATTTCATTTTTTAAAATGGCATCGAAAAGTTATAGGCATTCTTTGATTTCTCTAATCAGATAAATTTTTCTCTGTGGGAAGATCTAAATGCATTAAAAAAGAAAATTGCTATTTCATAATCTCAATTTATTATAGCTGTATACTGAATGATACTTCTGAAAATGAATATTTTCCATCTTTTCATAATTTTAGCATTTTAATTGTTTTTTATTTGTGAAGTTAAGTTAAATACGTATACATATACAGCTCATTTTGAAAGTTCGCTGCCATTTGGAAATTGAAACAGGAAAAATCGGTGTATGAGCACTAAACAAAGTAAAATATAAAACACATGTCATTTCTATACAGTACTTTGGGTAGTTTTCATTTTGAATTAATTCAGCTGATTTTATTTATTTATTTTTTATTATTTCATTTAGCTATTTATTTTTAAAATCGAAAAAACTGTCGCCTCCCGTTTATTTCTCTTCAAATTTATTCACCTTAAGATCAGCAAACTGTAATTTTAATTAAAATTTAAATCAATTATAGTCCTTCTTTAAAACAAAGCCATAAATTTAATGCTAATTCTGGATATTTTTTATTTGTAACAGTTACTTTAGTCACATCTGCCAGCAACATTACACTTTGAAGAATATTGTTAACCTCAAAAAGCTGAAAAACACAATTTTACATCATGCATTTCAGACAATAAGCTTTATATGTCACAGCAATAGTATTAACAGCACTTAGTTTAAATTTTCTAAAGAAGCATTTTTAATGATAACATGCATTACTTGAAGTAAATTTTCATAGAAGGCAGGAAAGATAATATGATAAAGATAAAAAATATCTTTTTCTTTTGGTGTAGAACTTAGGCGTAAATTAAATATAAAAATATATATTGCTTGTAATACCTAATACTGGTATAAAGATATAAAGATTTGAGATTTTACATTGCTTTTCGCATCATATTTAGTATAATCAATATCGGACATTAAAAAATGCGGGACAAAATAATAAGTAAAATGTGGTCGTTATATTATAATGTCTATATGCTCTTACAAAAATTACCTCGATTTCTATCATTTATGAATGTTTCACCGAAAAGCAATTGTTTTGGATAGTAATTTAGATTAAGTTTACCTTAATTTCTATCATTTACAAATAGTACGCAATATAATTGCTTTCGGTAGTGATTTGAGTTAAATATACCTTGATTTCTATCATTTACGAATATTTTACCTTAAATTCATTGTCGTGAATATTGAATTGGATAGATTTGAAGTTGATTACGACATACGTTTGTCAATTTCACAACGTATTTACTACATCATGAAAGCGCGGTTGTTATTAATCCATATGTACAATATCATAATCTGCAAAAATAAAAATAAGTATTCTTTAAATATTTTGCATAGTTTGCATGCGTCCCTATTTTTGTTTACTTACTTTCCCAGATGTGTCCCAGTTTGCATTTTTGTATATTGGAAATAAGTTTATAAAATTTCTAAACAAAACTTGTGTTTTTAAAAAATACTAATTTGAACATGTTGTGAGTGCGACTTTCTACGTTATAGCCGCAACACGTACAAATTATCATTTTTTAAGCACAAAAAAAAATTTTTTAGAAAGTTGATACTTAATATTAAGATACATAATAGTTAGTTTTATTCAAATATACAAAGATTAAAAGCCAAAGCTTAAAATCCCTGCATTTAAAAGCACAAAACACCCGTAACAATGGATGGAGCACGGTATAAAAATTAATTACCACGGAATAAAGAACATTTTTCTCTACAGTAGCATAGTTTAACTACGGAATCCTTTTTTTAATGCTTGTGAAAATAATTTTATCTATAAAATTCGATGTGTGACTTTATGAAGTGTAATTATTGTTCTTCTAATTTTCTTCGAAGTTGAAAGTCAGTGATAACGTTTGGATTTTTGCTCATACAAATGATTGGTATTACATTTAGAAAATATGGACCACTATAGTAAAAACATATTATAGTTTTTTTACCTTAATGAAATAGTTTTTTTTTACTATAGTGAAGATAATATATTTTAACTATAGTACAGATCTTGGATCTTGTTTTGTAGTAACTGTCCTCTGTATTTCTTCAAAATTCTGATTCTCGCCTATTACAAAAAATATTATTCAACTTTTCAATAGTTTTCTAATGCTGCCCTATATTTAGTCTTCCATTGTTAAATAATAGGGTTTTATTTTAAATACTTCATTTTTGAATGAGGAGAGAGCAATTGTATTTTATTGTACGTCTGAAACGCAAAATGGGCATTCAAACGTTTTCTTTTCGATTCAATTTTATATATACCACTATCCAATGTTTAAAAATCCGAGTTTTTTTTAATAGAAGAAGAAGTTAATTTTTTTATACTGGCTATTCTAAAAAGGTTAAATGTTGAGAAAAATATGCATACATTAAAGAGCTTAGATAATGTTTTCATGCTTGTGACTAACATCGAGAGAAAACGGTAAGGCTTATAAATATGAAGTTTTGTAGACAAGTGTAGCTCTTCCGATGTAGTGCACTTCATCACCCGAATTTTGAGAAAATTATTAGAAAAAAAATCATTCTTAAGTGAGATAATTTTTACCCCACTAACCCTGAAGTAGTTGTTCTGTCGTTCTTTGTTTCAAATAGCGAATCTCAAAGTTTACTAAGAATTTAAATTGCTAAAAATTTATAAAAATGAAATCTTTCCCAAGAGTTATCTTCAAATTAGAAAAAAAAAGGGTTGTTGTGACTTATGCTTTGCCTATACCAGAATTCCGTTCTTGTCATCAAAAATGGTTTTTGACGGGACAAGGGTATAATACTGTATGGTTTAAGTTGTCAAAAACTCCCCAGTGTCAAAATCTGCCGGTAAACAAAAGCTTTCTGAAACACACCATTTATAAATTATCAAGAGTTGTTATACACTACAAAATTTAAATTAAAGTGAGAATAACTGACAAGCTTTAAAATAATTTCAATTACGGGGTCTAAGGATCTTTAACCTTCAAAATTTTCGAATTTCTGGAAAAAATATATGTTATGCATAGATTAATTCTGAACAATTTGGTGCCTTATTTATTACTATACGCCAAAAACGTTTCAAGTTATCGTAAAAATGTGTAAACTTTCCCCATAGAGATTTATGTTAACAGCAGCTGTTTAGGCCTTTTTTTCTCAGGTGCCGGTTTCTTCGGTTTTCTCGTTTTGCGCGCATGACATTTCAAAAAGTTTCTTCTATATTTCCGTAAAACTTTTAATGTATGTTTATCTGGTTTATAGTTATGACCTGAACCTAAGTTTAGTTATTTTTTTGAAAATTATTTATTTATTCTTTTGAAATTTTGTAAGTTAATATCGAAAATTTCCAAAATTTTGGGCAAAAATATATATATTTTTAAATATTAACTTTTATTTTTAGTTAAAATTTAGGTTCAGATCATAACTATAAACTAGACGAACATGCATGAAAAGTTTTACGGAAATATATAAGAAACTTTCTGAGATATCATGCGCGCAAAATGAGAAAACCGAAGAAACCGGCACCTGAGAAAAAGAGGCCTAAACAGCTGCTATTAACATAAATCTCTATAGGGAAAGTTTACGCATTTTTACGATAACTTGAAAAGTTTTTGGCGTACGGTAATAAATAAGGTATCAAATTGTTCAGAATTAATATATGCATAACATATATTTTTTCCAGAAAATCGAAAAGGTTAAAGGTCCTTAGACCCCTTAATAAAAATTGTGCTAAAATGACAAATTTAAAATATCAGACATTCAACGCGTACGTACAAACATTTTACAGGTAAACAGTCTTTTAACTTACAAAAATATGAAAGTTTTCAGTATTTTTAAAAAAAAATAGTTGCTATTTGTATTAAATTGGACGACTATCAGTATTTAAGTATTCCCCCCCCCCTTTTTTTTAAACTTGAAAAATTCGAGAGGTAAGTTATTATTACGGAACATGATTTTTTATCATTTTCTACATCTTTTCCAAACATGATGTGAAACCACCTGCCTCGGGGGAAAACAGTACTTATTTTCAACCGTGGACAGTACATTTTCTTGAATTTGACCGCAGAGATAAATCGTTTAGTAAAAAGCAATCACTTGATTTTTTACAATAACAATACGTAATTGCATGATACATTAGCATCTTTGAAGGGGAAACTGGGAGTGAGGTCTGAAATGATTCTCTCTCTGAATTCGAAAAGCATCTCGCTCCTCATACAAGAGGGGGATTTTAGGGTTGCTTGGCGAAGCTAAGATCCCAAGCGTCGCTACTCATCGCTCGGGGGCGCATGCAAAAAGACTTGAATACGCCGCTCGGTGTTACAATGTGTAACATTCAAAAATTGGAAAGCATTTTAAAAGAAATTACATGTAAACTAAACAAATTAACTAGAAAAACTGGTTAATTATGAAGAATGAAAAAAGACGAGATAATATGACGTTCCCGAATACAGAAGTGGTCAGAATTATAAGGACACACAGAAAACTGCACAGTAAAAAAAAAGGAAAGAAAAATCTGAAATAAATCAGTGAAATTTGTACACATAACGCTTTTTATGCTAGAAATCATCGTGGAATGCAGAACATTTGAAAATACAAAATATAAATGATTTACTGTGATTAATATAAAAAATTGTCATTGTCAAAATTGGACAAAATTATAAGGACAACTAGCGTTTTGCCCCCCCCCCCCCCCATGAAATCCTCTAGTAATCAATAATATCCCTTTTTTTCAATCACTTTTATAAGTCTTTATGTCATGAAAGATGATAAACGTTGCTAGAAATTTTTATCCTGGCTTTTTCGATGAAGAAAATGAGTTCTTGCTTGTTTCGATATTGAATACCATTTTTGCATACTTCGGGTGCCAAAATGCCTCATAGTTTTCATCGACTTTGGATAAAGCCTTTTGTCCGGCCAGTACCGTAATTTTCCGAAATAAGTAGAAACAAATCATTTTGAGGTTTGAAAAACATGTAGGGAGGGTGGCCCAGTGGTAGGTCGCCCAAAGCGAGTAGACATTCGTATGCCCCCCCCCCCCCCGTATCAGTAATTTCTTTCCCCCCCCGCACAGCCCCCTCCCCGTGGTGTGTAAGCGGTGATGCATACGTATAACGTGTTTACCCGGGCACTCCCTAGTTTTAATCAGTCCCAACGAAGCAGCAGTCAAGCGGCATGGCGCAACCAGGCCTTATAATAATAAAAAAAATGATACATTTCTTTTAAAAAGATGAAGTTTTGTACCTTGCGATTAGTCGAAGACCAGCTTTTTTTTTTTTTCATTGTCAATAATATTACGTTATTCTGACACCATCCACTTACAAACTACGATGGTCATTTCGTTTGTTTCGTTTTTAAACTTAAGGCTATAATTATTGAAATAAAAAACATGCTTTCGGGCAAAACGGGTATAGGATTTAATCATATATTTATTTGTAATTTCTTGACCCATGTGCTGACTTAGCTTTTCTGTTTCAATAGGATAGGTATAACTTTGAAAAGTTATTTTTTAGATGGCAATCAATTAGTCTATTGATTTAATCAGTAATTTCTTTATGTTTTATAGACACGTGTGCTGACTTTAAATTGGATAAGTACAACTTTTTTTATATTTTTTTATAATGGCAGGTAGATAGTCAATTATTTTAATCATTTATAACTTTATATTTGATTGGCAAATGTACCAAATCACAATTAGTTAAGCTTACCCGCTTTGGGCCCCCTGGTAGGGCGAAGCGGGTTTTTCAAGTGTTTGTAATGTTTGATAATAAATAAATATTGGATTTGAAATTTTGCAAGAATTACATTTTATTTTGAAGTTCAAGAACCCTGCTAGGAAATAAAACCGAAATTGTGTCGATAAAAGTCCAAAAACTACAATTTTCGAGCGTTCTTCGAAAACCTACCCGCTTTGGGCCACCCTCCCCCAATTAGGCATTATCCTGCTGGAACAAACTGTTTAAAATCGTAATTAACGGTGTTTTTCGTTTAAAAAAACATCAATCAGTACATCAAAATTAGTCGATGAGTTCATTCTGCCATGCGCAAAACATATTGGCATAGTTTCCGTCCGTTGCGAAACTTCCTTAGATCATTATTGAGCCGCCTCCAAATGCACCCTTTGAGATATGTTTTCTCCTTCTCACATAGATCATACCAGAAGTAGCAAAAACCATCTAGTCGATCATTAGTAAACTTTTTCTCATCACTTAAGATTACATTATCCCACTTTTTATGCAATTTTTGACACGCTCAACATTTGGTGTCTTATGAACTTTTTTAAGAGTGGGTCATGACATTAGTTTCACATCATGAAACCTTTTTCTCTTTTCGTAAAACATGTTCAACAGTTCGAGAACTGCATCGTAACCTGATTCCCAAAATATCTTATGATGTTTGTATTTTGGAGCAAGCTTGTTTTATTATCATGTATTTCACACATGCAGAAACAGAAGATTTCTTACCTGTTCGTCTTTGTGGTCCTTATTTGCTGGGATTTTTGAGAAAGTTCTAAATAACCAATCTTTATCTATTCAGATTTGTTGTTATTTGACATACAGTAAGTCATGAAGTTTTTCAATCAACCACTTTCCTTTTCTCAAATTCTCTAAGTTTAGTACTAGCGGCATGACTGTAAATATAGAATGTGACGTCACCAATCGCTTTCTGAACATTTATATCGTTATGTAGTGCAGTGTGCGGAACAAAAAACAAGCTGATTTCGCTTTTTAGAACACAAATATCTAATTGTTCTTATAATTTTGTCCCTATTACAGAGGTGTCTAAATTCAAAATTCAGTCTATAAATACGAAATTCTTATGTATTTCCAATAAAAGTAATTAAAAATGTTTCTTTTATCATTAGTTTAAACTCTTAAAATTTGCATAACTTTCCAACCAAATGCAGTCAAGATTTTGGCGATATTTCTTTTGTCCTAATAATTTTAGCCACCACTCTATACATAACGAACTACACACTTGAAAAAAGATGGACAAAACGTAAGCTTTTTGGTTGGACAGCTGAATGTATACTGTTAAAACTACAGGTTGCGTTTGGCATCTTTCAGGGGTGAAACGCTTGTTCACCAGCGACACCCAATACGGAGCCGGAATGGCACCTCTTACTAGGGCGAAAAATGGGCACCTTTTAAAAGACAGGCAGCGCGGGGGAAAAGAAGGAACCTTCGGAGAGAAAAATGGCACCCTCACTGATTTCTACAGTACATCCTCTTCCCCCTCCCCCGTATTGTGTGCGTTTTTGAATATTATTGTGTTCTATTTATTGTTTGGGTTTATGATAGACAAAGTCTTGGTACTTTTTTCACATTGAATTCATTTTGGATTAAAACTTGTCATTTAAGGCATTTGATCACATTTCAGACTTTCCAACATAATATAGAAGTGTTCATGACTTCAATTCCTCTATCTGAGTTCTAACTCTCATAAAACCCTTGGATTGCTCAGTAGTTTTAAATGATATTGACATTTACTATAGCATGATACTAAAAAATAAGAGTGTAGGCATTTATGGATAATTTACAAGCACAGCCAAAAATATTCAGTTACATTACAATCACGGAAAAATCAAATCGTTTCATAAAATGCAGGCGTTCAAAATATTTTAATCAAGAGTAACATATTGATACGTATTATATAGTTCGACATTTGAATATCCTATTTGAACATAAGTAATGTAAAAAAGCACTTTTTTTTCTTTGTTAAATAAAAACTTTTTTGACATTAAAAATCAAAACAAATTTTTAGCATCCTACATAATGAAAAGCATTGGAAACAGAAATTAGAGAGAGAGAAAAAAAATAAACGCGTCTAGACACTGCATTCGGTTTTTGAAATAACACCAACGAAATATTTTCACGTAATGAGTCATGGCATGAAACACACAGATTTCTTTTCAAAGCTTTTTTTTTTCTTTGCTACGTCTACGCAGATATTTTATTGAGAAGATAAAGACATTTAGTGTATCTGCTGTAGCAGTTAGTTACATCATTGAATTTTCATCCCGGTTACTTATTAATTACTTCGTATTGCTAACAATAAACAATTTTGGGGAAAATCCGTGAGACCGCAGACGTGACAAGCAATGAACACCATATATTAGTACACATGATAAAAAAAAGCCATACATCACTATGTTAAAACGGTTAACTATAAACAATAAGCAGTACTCAGTTTACTTTGTTGAAACACAACTCTGAAAACACTAAAAGCCTGTTGAAAAGCCTAAAATGTTATACCATTATTAAATGCCTGTACTTACGCAATGTTTTGAAGGTTTGTCCCAGAAATGTGGAATTTTAATCCAGTATAATTGTCTATTCAATGTGAAAATTTAATGTACCAACAACTACGTTGCAGCATCGTCGTCCGCCATTAAAGTGGCTGAATTGAACTTATGTCTGAGTGCACAGCGCATGTGCGAGCGAGGCACCTTTGCGGAGGAAAAGAGTCGCTATTGGCTACTGCGTGAGCTGATGGCCCTTCATTACCTTCTTTCATCCACTGAGGTGCTGAAAGATATCGGAACAATATTTCCTAGCCTCTGTGGCACCCTGTGGCTCCGTCTTTGCACCCTACGGCAGAAAATCGCACCCAGCTGGCACCTCTGGTTATAACAGTGTATACACGTAAATATGCGTGATTATATTTTTCCGTTCGCATATAAAGTTTCAAAAGTCCAATCACGAAAGTAAGGGAATGTAGGGTAAAGTGAAATAGAAAAATGCTTTTCAATTTGCAGTGCCACCCAACTAGCAATAATTGAACTATGTTCTTGAACATACTGTTGATTCTAATCAAAAAATAAGTTGCTCTAAATATCAAGATAGATAATCATACAAGTCATTTTAAAATTTGATGCCCATATTCTGATATTTTGTGGGTTATGAAAAAGTTTTGTTTTTAGAAAATGATAAAGGTTTTGTAATTAACATTTTGAATATCAGATGAGTTCTGCTGATGTGCAGTACAATACTAAGCCAGTTAATATTAGGAATGTTTTGATTTTAAACGTTTAATAGGCAATTTGTCATGTTCACATGGGGCAAAGTGAAATAGTTCATTTCATTTACTTATTCATTTATTAAATCACTTACGCATTCAATTACTAATTAATTCCATTACATACCTTGATTTATTAACTCATTTATTAATTTACTTATTGATCCATTAATTCACTTTTTTTTCTTTTTCAATCACAATTAATTCAGTCTTTTTTTTTTTTTTCTCATACATTAATCAATTATTTTTCATTCGTATATTGTTTCATTACTGATTCATTTATTGATTCATTGTTTAGTGAGTAAAATCCATTATTAAATGAACGAAATTTAACATTTCAAATACAAGGTAAATGACTATGAGCACCCAGCCTGTAATGGGAGTGTCTTGTATAGTCAATATCAAGTTTGTAGTCGCTTTTCCAGGAACACCACCAGTGGATTCCCAAAGTAGCATCATTTGTAATAAGATCTTCGTTATTATTTTGTAATAAATAGGATCAGCGAGAGAGCGCCTTTTAATACTCGTCGCTTTCTGGCCGATTTTGCCTATTACAAATGATGTCTTTGTTTACTTCAAGGTCATCCGTCATCTCTCCGCGGTCAAGCTTTTCTTTGAAATCTTGAGAGCCATAAACATCGGTATAAACATCCTCCATGTCGTAACTTAGCTGAATTATGTGCCATGCAGAACCAGTAGAGTGAAGGTAGTTTTCACAGCTGCTCGCAATTCCTGCGTTGTGTGATATAGAGTGTTCCTTAGTTTTGTAACTACTCTTTGGATTGTAATTCCTTCTTGCGTATTTGTACGGTGGCAAGATGCTACGTTCGCAGTTCTTTTATGTATGTGAAGCTGATCAGATTCTTGTATTAGTAATAATAATAGTCACTGTTGTAATGATCATAATAAAAATGTTTTCGACTTGAATTACATAAACTCAATTCTTATTAATATAGTCTTCATTTTCCTTGTTTCAGAGTCAGATTTGGAATTTCGAAGCTGTGAATACACGTTTTCCGCGGAGAAGACAAAACCAGTATCAAAGAGCTAATTCAATGCGATGTGAACCGAGGCAACAACTAAGTAAACGACATTTTCTTTAGTTATCGAAGCGATATTGTGACTTAAAGAAATACATGCAAGAAAGTAAAAGTCTCAACATCAGTCTGCAATGCAAAACTATTATACAATATTGGGACGTAATCCGATCGAATGAAAAAAGTTTATGATAAAAGACATAGTGGAAAGAAGGAAAAAAAGATTTTTCTTTTACTTTCCGGTCTTAAAAACATTAGAATGAAATAGATGACAAAAGAAAACGGCATTAGAATAAAATATGTGCAAAATAGGAACTGGTTATATAATCGCGGTAATAAATATTTTAAACTCTTCATTAAAGAAGCTTAATTCTTGAAACATATTCTGAATTGAGCTGACATTCGACTATTTATAGCTATCAAACATGTAAAAGAACAAAAAAGCTCAAAAAATTAATTTTATTCATTAAATATTTCAAAGCATATTTTTAACGTGTTTAGGAGTAAAAGAATTACAGTAAAAGGTTTGTTAAAACAAAAGTATAAAATTAAGATACTCTATTCCAAAGTAAAACAAGAAAGAAAATACCTTTGAGTAAATGCAGAAATTTTCTAACCTATCTTTGAGATATTGAGAAAGTGCTTTATTTTCATGTAAAAATGATCTGAAGCGTAGGAAGTCAAACAATTCTCTAGAATGTGTTTTTTTATCTAAAAGAATGTTGCATTTCGTTCTTTTATTATTTGTGTGGGTGACTGTACGGACCGAAACATCTGATTCACGTTACGTTCTCACGAACCCAAGCAATTTGATTGCTAAGGATACGGACGGAGCATATGATGGAAAAACACGATCCAATCAAATCACGCCTGATCAGGGAATCGTATTCAAAACTGTTTACAATGCTGTCCTTAATAGGCGGGCAGGACAGCAGCAAACCAGAAACAAAAGAGAACTTATTAAAGAATTAAGATTAGAACATTTTAAGATTTCGAATGACGCAAATGATACAGAACTTGAAGCAACTCAATCAAAATATCTTCTACCTGCTTTTAACATCATACACGCTTCAGAAAAAATGGAATTAGAGGAATACAAAAATATTAGTAATTCAAAAAATTTGGTTTCCGCTTTAGATGAGGACATGAGGAATAAAGAATCTATTTCTACAGAAGTTGATAAGCAGAGAGCGATAAGAAGTGGTCAAAATAATTCTTCAATAGCAAAAACAAAAAAGACGCATGATTTCCAAGAACAAAATACAAACGATGCTACTTTACAAGATGAAAGTGAGTTTAAGAATCGTGAAGAAGCAACTCAAATGATCCCTTCAAAGCACACGCTGAGAACGGTTCACAGTCGCAGAAATTATGAAGGCGCAGGAAGAAGAAATCATGGTTTTCAGCTGACAGATAAGAAGATGAAACGAACTTCAGCTTTGCAGCAAGGGAACCATACTGGTAGATCAGAAACTAAGGAGGTCATTAACAAACGCTCAATGGAAACCGATCCTATTTCATTCAAATCCGTTCCAATAACAACTCCATATTCTCATATGAACGATCCTCCATTTCATGGTCCTAATGTTCCCTCAGAAAGGGATTTGGTAAATGAAAAAGAAAACGAGAAGAAGGAAATATACACAACCCATAAAACGTTTTTGCTTCAATCATTGCATCTTGATAATAACTGGAAAGAACAAGCTAGAGAAATATTTGGCTTAGCTTGGGACTGTCATTGTTACATAACAGGATCATTGTTCCTAATCAACGCATTTTATTCTTTTATTAGTCTCCTACGAGTCAATACTTTTAATCCTCTGTTAAGAACTAACTATTATCTTCCAATCAATGGAATTCTTTGCTTAACTTGCGTACTAAGGTCATTATACTTGCTTTATGATCCTTACAACTTCAAGTCAAGCTATCCCGTTTTGGTATCAAGAATACTTCTGCATGGACCTATGCTTTGTCTAACCGCAAGTTTTAATGTTTTAATGTTCTTTTTCCTTGATTCAACGAAAACTCGATTGTTCCTTCCTACATTTCAAAAACCATTCGCTTTAACTATCGTAATAATCATGCTTTTTGTAAGTTACGTAACAATAGAAACAATTGCTGGTACTTCTCAACAAACAAAAGCCTTATTATTGTTCTGCAAAATATTAATCATTGCTTGGTCAAGTTTATCTTCCGTGTGCTACTTTGCTATGTTCAAAAAATTACGTTATAGAGGGTTGAGGAAACAAAGAGAAATGACTCGAGTGACATTTACAAAATTACACATCGATGGGGCTTTATTACCTAAAAAGCTACCAAAACCGACACTGAGTATTGCAATCAATTTATTGCTCCTGACAGCTATTTTTCAGTTGTTACTTTCTTGTTTAATCCCGTATAGTATTATGTTTGTGAATGGAATGCATCCAAAATCCAATTTAACAGACGTTTGGTTGTGGTGGGGATACCAGTTGTCTTGTCGAGTGTTAGAGTTAGCGATGTGTGTAACTATGTCATTCATTGCCACGCAGCCGCAAGAGCATTACGAAATATCAAACAATACATTTTATAGCATCTTAAGATGGCTTCCATGCAGCTCCTTTCATAAAGAAGAAGTTGTAGATTTCGAAGCTCATACGAACAATTACGCTAATCTTCAAGGCTTCAACAACTTAAAATTTAGTATGAAGAACAACTCCTTCAGATTACAGACAAACTCCTTGCCAACATTCAGAACTTGTTCAGCTAAAGTTGCTGATCTACCCTTGAAAGCACTGTCAAGCAGCGGAAGGCATACTAACTATGCTAGTGCATTTTCTCTACTATCCTACTACAGGTGAGTCGATTTCAGCTTTTTCCTTACAAACAAAGATCAGGACAAAATTAACATTCATATAAATCAAGGGTTCTCAACTTCCTTGGAATTTTGGCCCCTTATGCATTCTCCGACCCCTTATGCTTCTGAAACCTCATAGAAGACTTTTGGCTTCTATGAGGGGGCCACACTCTCCTGTAGCCCCCTCTTATATATACAGTGGCGGATAAAAAAAAAAAACTGCATCCCTTGCAAAAAGTCACATTTTAAAGCATTTCTCGAGAAATAGGACACCAATTGTTCTGTAACTTTTGTCACACAAAAGGTATGCTTGGTTGGACATTTTTCAATAAAAATTAAACCACTCATGCATTTAGGAGGCTAGCAGAAAATGGATGAAACCAAGAACGGTTTTTGATCATTTTTCATCATAAATAGCTCGGAATAAGCTGTAAATTTCAGCAATTAGTTTACTTACGACGTACAGTAATTTTACAGGTTTTTGTAAAAACATCCCTTACATTCACGAAGTTATAGACCTTTCTTTCAAAAACACAAATGTTATTTTCAGGTTTTGGGCTTATAACACGCAGACTCACCAAATTTTTGGAACACTTGACAGGGTACGAGAGAAATCTTATATATTAAAAAGTGAGTGAATGAATCAATGTATTTATCTATGTCACGCTAACATTTTCCGAACGCCAGAGAAATGACAATCGAATCGGGCATCGATAGATTCGTAATTTTTCGGACATCATGTTTAGGTAACTTTCGTTTTTCTGCGACTTTAACTAACAGAGATATTTTAATTAAAAATTGAATTCGCAAAAACGTCTCTATGATCAGTAATTGGCAGCGTGTCAGATTCTCTACTGAGATCTTCTTCCCAAGGTCACCTTTCGCCTTAGCAAAATTATAGCCTATTTTTCTTGAGGCTTGTAACTTCTATCTCTCTCTCTCTCTTTTTTTTTTTTTTTTTTTTTTTTACATGAAGCGGAAGTGTTTCAATCTTTGAATGGTTTGAGTTAACGGTTAAGAGGTGCGGCAGACTAGGGCACTGGTATGGTTCTAGAGGTGGGCGGCGCTACAAAATAAGGGCATATTTTCCCATGGCTTATATTTTCTCTTTCTTTTTCTGTTTGAAGCGGAAGTGATTGAATGATTCGAGGTAATGGTAAAGTTGGGACGCCTTGAATGGAATAAAATGGTTCTAGAGGTGCCTCGCCCCAAAAAATAATGTACTGGACACTAATTAATAGACCTCTGCATTTGGCAAGAAAGGGTGAAGGCCCTAAAGTATGCCGTCTTCGGCGGTGAACACCAATCTGCAACACTGTGGGTGGACGATCCGCCATAGGCGACGAAGCAGAAGTGCCCACCGCTGGCTGCAAGAGAGGGGTGATGCCCCCTAAGTACACCGTCAACGGCGGTGTACACCAATCCGACGCAGATCGGTTACACAAGCCGCCGTAGGTGGCGAGGTCGAGGCGGCAGCCGAAGACGGCTTATCTAGCCGCCCTGACAGATAGTGTAGTATTGAAATTCGAAATAAAAATATTCAAAATTTTCATGAAATATGAACATTTAAAGCAATTAATTTTCACAACGCATGCGCGAAAGATAGCAATTTATTACTTTCAAAATTTCGTAGTCAGTTAGAAGTGGCTACTCATAAAAAAAGCTTCCAGTTGAATGTCATGAAAACGTAAAATGACTTCGACGACATAATAAGACTAACTTCAATTGTTCTCGGAAAGGTGACGAATCGTTAGGGATCGCTCGCAAATTGGCAACATTTGCATGCAATCGCTGTATGTGATTCATGATATAAACAGATCATTTGTGAAAAATCCCTTATGCTCCATCGCGCTTCCGAGAATCATTAAAATACAGTTCATTAGATCATCGATATCTTTCTAAAATTTTAAAGATATTCTACTGAATTTTTTATGAGTACCATAGAGATGAAAAAAATCGGAAAAAAACCGGAAAATTTCCGAAAAAAAACGAAAAAAAAAAACGTTTTTTTCTGAAGGAGTTAATTTCCACTCCGTAAAAATAGAAAAAAAAAAGATTTTTTTTCAATTTTTCAGGGTTTTAATTGAAATTTTTAGTCAAAAGTGATTAGAAATTTCTCACACTTAAATTCTGAGGCCATCTCCCCCCCCCCCCCCCCGTTTTATATTAAAATACTGTCTAACCTTAATGCAAGTTTTTGTATGAATACAGATCAAAAAAAGTTTAATAATACGTTTTGCAAAAAAGCTTAAACCAATAACCTTAGTAAAGAATTTCCTTCTTCTTCCTTCTTCATGAAACAAATAAGCATAACTTTAACCACAAAACTATGTTTCTGCTGACTGTGCAAACCAAATATACAGGGTGCACAAAAAAAAGGGGGGGGGGGAGGGGGCAAGCAATTTTCTATGAAACTTTATTAAAAATAAATAAATTAACAAAACACAAAAAATAATAATATGAGCAGACCTTTAGCAATCTAGCAATCAATAAATTTAATTGGTTTCAAACTAGCAGCCTTTTGCAGTAATAGAGATGAAACTGCTTATTGAAATTTTCATTCAAGGGCCACAAGTTCTTTAATCAATCCTATTCCCTATAAGCAATTCGTTTAGAAAGTTCAAGCTTAACTTAGGGTAGACCTTTGACTCCTAAATAGCCCATACAGTGTAATAAATGGGATTGAGGTCTAGCGAGTAAAGTATCCACTCAAAAGATATCACATTGAGCAATGTTGCTTGCACCACTCGTCTTTTTGACCATATAAATCGGTGTGGAGTTAAAGAAAAATGTCCAGTCCACATTGCAAAAGTGCTCTTAGGCCCACAGAAGTACAATAACTTCTAAAATATCCTTCTGGTTCACTTTTTGATTCATTTTACGGCCCTCATCCACAAAAAACTAGAGATTTTTTTTTCGCTTGTGCTCTAATTCCATCACAGACCAAGCCTGACTTCGGATTTTGGCGATATTTAACATTTTCTAAGGTGCTTGGCGTGTCTACAGACCAATTCCTATTGTTCTGGATTATATGAGCTGGTTCAATGGTAAATCAGTGAAAAGTATAATCTTTCAGCGTGGACTTGCGGCCCGTCTGAAACGCTTCTGGCATCTATAGAGTCATACGAATGCCTGAACTTTTTGGAACTCGTAAAACTTCTCTGTTTGAGCTGTTTTTTCCATAGACATGGGAACCGTTTCCCATGTCTATGGTTTTTTCCTTTAGTCGCACTATCGGTCACAAATCCCCATCTTACGAACGACTGCTCTCGTGGAAACCCAAGGATTTCATTGAACTCACTTTTGGACGACCTGACGATTAACTCAAATGTTCATTGTTCGTTTTTTGTCAACTTTCCGGACATCGACTATCATTTCCAAGCTACTTGATACGGCATACTGTTTTAAATGCTGTTTGCCGAGGCACAACAAGCAAACGAACTGTCGTTCTACTTGGTTAAACAACATAAAATAGCAGGTATCTTGCTTAAAATTTTAAGAAAACCGAAAAATAATGCATAAACTAGGAAATATACTGTAAACTATTTTCTAATAAAGTGAGAAACAAAAATAAATTAGGCACTCAATAAAATGAAATTACGTTTCTTCCATTCGATAATACATTTTTTGTCTGATATATATATATATATATATTTTATTTTTTTTTCCGTACCCTGTATACTGCCGTGCTAAACAAAAAAGTGAAATTTGCAGTTGGGGTCAAGCTGAGATATTGTGCTTTAAAGTCTGGCTCTTCCATATATTTGATTCAGATGTCTTTTTTTTAGAGAATTTTTTTTAAAAATTGTTCCTGATTAAAATGACCCTGAAACATTTTATTTATTAAGTAAAATACGAAACAGAGAACAACTTGGTTCTAATAATTCAGTTTTGTTCAAAAGTGCTGGTATGACTATTTTTACTACTGCGCTAAGATAAATGACTGAAACTCCAGTTAAAGTTTTGGTTCAGCTTCAGAAAAACCAATTTAGTTTTGATTTGGGCTTAGACTTGGTTGGAAAAAATCAAAACTCAACTGCTTTCATTTTCAGACATTAACATTGTATTATTTTTCTTTCAAAAAAAAAAAAAATATATCAATCATATTTGAAAGTCGAAAATTTCAATTAATATTTCAAGTTTCAAAGTCAATCTAAAATATAAAATGTAATTGTTATGATTTGCCATACATTACCCAATATTATTGGTTGAATGACGACTTGACTTATTTCTGGTGTTTGACCATGAAAGCTCTCAGTTATAAAACAAAAAGGATTTTTTTTCTAATTAATCTTACTTTTATGTGTATTTTCTGTCAAACAGAAAAAGAAGATGTGTGGATAGCATATATTTTTTAATGCTTAACCCCTTATATGTTCCAAGAAACACAGAGCTGTTAAGAAACCTTAATTTTATTCACAAAAAAATCAAAATTTCCATTTTTTCCAATTTTTCCACCACTTCAAAATTTCCGGAAATTTTACATCTCTAGAGTAGCCACATCTAGTTAACTACGAAATTTTAAAAGTTCTCAATTGCTATCTTTCACGCATGCGCAATGAAAAAATAATTGCTGTAAATAATGGTGTTTGAAAAAAAAAATTAAGATTTTTGTCCCAAACTTTCAAAATGTTTAGTTAGGTTTGGCGGAAAACTGTGGTATGAGCCAAAAACCTGCAAATAAATTCGCATTTTTGAAAAAAGTACCTATGTCTTCGTGAATGTAGGTGATACAATCGAGCCCGCTTAATGGAATAGGCAGTTTGCCAGGGAAAAATATTCTAATAAGCGGAATATTCCATTATCCGGGATAAAAATAACACACACCAACGGTGTAGTACATGGGAATTTTATTACATTAAGCGGGATATTCCATTATCCGATATTCCATTATGCGGGCTCGACTATACTTTTACGAAAATCTATTACATAATTATACATGGTTAGTAAACTAACTTCAGAAACTTACCGCTTATTCCCTGCTATTTACGATGAAGGATGTAAGAAAAGATATTTTGTTTCATTATTTGTCGCTGGGGGTCCTCTAAAGGCATGGGTGCTTTATTTTTTATTGGAAAATGACAGTTGAAGCATACCTTTTAATGTGACAGATGTTTTAGAACAATTGGTGTCTTATTTCTCGAGAAATTAGTAAAAATGTTCAGTTTTGAAAGTGCCGCAATACTTTAGAAATATAGAGTACAGTTGGCTCTCTGTTTAACGACTTTCAAGGGACCCCAAAAAATCGTCCTTAAGTAGAAAACGTCCTTAAATAGAATGCTTTTAACACTACAGTGGACCATCTGGGACCGTGAAAAGCCGTCGTTAAATAGAGAAAGTCGTTAAACAGAGAGTCAACTGTATATGGACAATACCGAAATTATACATTTCTTGGTCTCTTGCCATCCATTTGTAGAACTTTGTTTGAATTACAGTCAACCCTCGTTTATCGCGGTTAATTCGTTCCAGACTTTACCGCGATAACTGAATTTCCGCGAAGTAGGATTCTGTATTTATAAACCGAATATTTTCCTTATCAGAGCACATAAAACTTACTTACGACTATTTAAATAGGCTTTTAAGATAGAGCACCCTAGACATAACAGCACCCTTAGCCTCTATTAAATTTGTAGTATTCAGTATATTGCACAAAATAATATCACTTTGTTAATTATTGGGAAATAAACTACACACACACATTTGTAGTTCTTACACACTACTACTAGTCTATGAAAAACTTAAAAAGCTAGTATATTGTTGAACACCATCTACATTACAAGTGTATTTATCCCCTACCAATAATACAGTGATTTATACTTTCCAGTTAGTGCTTAACGGTTAAAATGAGATAGTGATTCCCTTCACTTTCTTCGAAGATTTTATACCTCCACTCCCTCAGTTAATACAACTACAACCCCTCAAAAGAGCTCACCTTACTTAAAAGCCATACTTTGTTATTTTTTTGTAGTAAAAAGTTTACACAAGCGCTTAAAAAAGGTTAATTACTATGTTATATATATATATATATATATATATATATATATATATATATATATATATATATATATATATATAAACTGGAAAAAACCGCGATGTAGTGAAGCTGCGAAAGTCGAAGCGCGAAGTAGCGATTGACGACTGTATTGTATACTGTTGATTTCAAATGCATGGTGTCCGAATCAAATTTACTGAATTTTGGGAGATCTCTGTACTTAGCAGAGAGTTTAAAAGCATTTTAAAAAACTGACATAAATATAATAAAAATTGCATACTAATACAAACAAAGGTATTATAAAAAAAATCACCACACCTCCACGTGAGCTCCCTTAGTAGCTTCGTGAGCTCTCTTAGCAGCCTTTTCTGTACACTTCCCGCCTCGGAAAAAGTTTTGTGTCACTTTTTTATGCTCTTATCCTGGGGGTGGATTTCGATTATAAACTTAGAAACATTCTTCGCACTGTTATTAAGTATTTGAATTCTGCATTGCATACTAAAGAACAATTTGTGTCTTCTTTTGCGGCGACGCAATTCTTCTCTTTGTACTCTCATAAAACGAGCTGATGTGTGCATCACATGACTTCCTTTTACACCAATTTAATGCTATTTCCCTATTATTGCAATTTTAATGGGATTCTCTCTCTAACTCTTTAAATATCACTAGCAATGGCCACATTGAAAGCAGATTTAAAAAAAAAAAAAAATCGCCAAATTTTTCGCCAAGTTGGCGACAAAACTTGGCAACCAAAAGACTGGCGATATATCGCCAAGTGACCGCCAAATTATAACACCACTTGAGTTTGCATCGAAATTAACAATGATTTCCCCCCAAAAAGGTGCAAAAGACCCCTTTAGAAACACCCGAATGCAACTAAAATAGGAGGTGCACAACTAGACCCCACTACGAGTCTATGTACCAAATTTCAACTTTCTAGGACATACCATTTTTGAGTTATGCGAGATACATACGCACATACGCACATACGCACATACGCACATACACACATACGCACATACATACAGACGTCACGAGAAAAGTCGTTGTAATTACCTCGGTGATGGTCAAAATGGATATTTCGCGTGTCTATACATTCTTAGGCACTTTTCCGCATGTGGTCGAATCGAAAAAAAACTCAACATTCATTTGGGGGTGAGCAAAATGGAAATTAAGGGCGATTTTTGAGTGAAAATTTTTTCGCGAATACAATACTTCCTTTTTTGTAAAAGGAAGTAAAAAGCATAGTTGCTTCAAACGCATGAAAAAAAAAAAAATGCCGACAAACTTTCAAGAATTCAGCTGCCAAATTTGGTCAATACTGTCCTCGTAACGCTTAACCTTTTTACTTCCTTTTACAAAAAAGGAAGTATTGTATTCGCGAAAAAATTTTCACTCAAAAATCGCCCTTAATTTCCATTTTGCTCACCCCCAAATGAATGTTGAGTTTTTTTTTCGATTCGACCACATGCGGAAAAGTGCCTAAGAATGTATAGACACGCGAAATATCCATTTTGACCATCACCGAGGTAATTACAACGACTTTTCTCGTGACGTCTGTATGTATGTGCGTATGTGCGTATGTATCTCGCATAACTCAAAAATGGTATGTCCTAGAAAGTTGAAATTTGGTACATAGACTCGTAGTGGGGTCTAGTTGTGCACCTCCCCTTTTGGTTGCTTTCGGATGTTCCTAAGGGTGTCTTTTGCACCTTTTTGGGGGGAAATCATTGTTAATTTCGATGTAAACTCAAGTGGCGTTATAATTTGTCGGACACTTGGCGATATATCGCCAGTCTTTTGGTCGCCAAGTTTTGTCGCCAACTTGGCGACAAATTTGGCGGAGTTTTTTTTTTTTTTTGGTTTCAATTTGGCCATTGTTGGTGATATTTAGAGAATAAATATTGAATCACATTAAAATAGCGAATAATGGGGAAATGACATTAAATTGGAGTAAAAGGAAGTCATGTGATGCACACATCAGCTCGTTTAAAAAAATCGACTATTCAAACTCAGTACGTTTGGTTTGAACACCCTGTATAATTTTCTCTTTTTATCTTTCAATAAGAAGAAACGTGAAAATGGGTACGTTTCACCAGTGGCGTACCTAGCATGATTGACACTCAAGGCGGTAACTTGAGGTATCTCCCACCTCTCCCTACAAACGAAAAAAAAGGCGGATATTCTACGTAGACATGAAATTCGTACAATTTTCAGGAACAACTATATTTGTGTTATAACGAGATTTTAAATGGGATAAGGTACAAAAGACAAATAAAACTTGAACGCTTTTTATATAACTTGCTTTAGACCCAAATGTGCAGGCCGTCCAGACTCAGTAGCTCAAAAAAGTAAGGGGGTGTACGAATATGATAGCCCAATTATTTCAAACGTATCTCAAACAGAGGGAAAGGCAATACAAAGCCTAAGTATTGACAATATGAACCTAATCCTGAATATAGTATTCACCTCATGATGTGGGGGTAAGAAGAAGAGGGTCCGGGGGTTCCCTCCCCCCAGAAAATTTTAAAATTTGCAGCCTTAAAAATGCATTTTAACTTCATATTTTTCTAAAATTAGCAATTCCACTTTGGGTGTCATCCCTTAGACGGGCGACACCCGGGGCGGACCGCCCCCCCCCCCCCGTAGTGATGCCACTGGTTTCACTCAGATTTCAGCTTTTCGTTTTCCTGAGTACAAGACAAAGTTTTTGCAGGGAAATAAAGCTGCTTCATCTTCATGTTTTTATTATAAAAACATGGGGATTCTACAATGCATTACTTTCCAATATACGAGATTATTCACGAGTATTCAGCTTAATACACCTTATTTCACGAATAATGACATGGAGAAAGGACCTTATCGCTTTTGGTTTAATGTAAATTGCGTAACGTACTTGAGTTAAATTCTTTTTTCTACGTGACAGTAGGATTTTTCTTTTGTATTTGCAATGCGGATTTTAATTTAAAGCATTTTTTTTTACAGGTGGAGCGGAATGATCATTTCATGTAAATTGCGTTACGAATTAGAGTTTAATTCTTTTTTCTGTGGGAGCAGGATTTTCCATTTGTTCTAGACACTGGCGGATCTAGAACTCTAACAACGGGGGGGGGGGGTAACCTAAGTTCAAGTGGGGAGTCACTGTTTTATAGGGTCTTTTTCTTCGTTTTTGTGGGGACACTCACTTGGGGGAGGGGGCGTGAGCCATCGCTTTTAAACACACCTGTTTAAACAATATGAAATTTTCTCTACAGGGGGTGATCCCTCGTCCCTCTCCGAATTAGGGGAGCGAATGCTCCTTCCAGAAATCTGCACAAATAAAATTTTAAAAATGCAATTTTACACTATCTGTATAAAATTGAGGTAATGTTGAAGGTCCAAAGGCTCTCTTCGGGGGGGATGTTTTTCGGTGTGCAGCTCGGGAAAACTCAGTTATTGGTTATCTTTGGGAACGTTAGGAGAAGACGGCATTGGTGATTTACTTTAGAATTTATTTCAACATTGGAGTCTTTAAGAAGCAATTTTACTCAATCTCCGGTGGAGTTACGTTGCTAGGTCGTACTCCTCCAGAAATTTTTTCCACATTGAACACGCAACTTTAGGTATAACTAGTGACGTTTAGGAAACGGGGAAAGTTCGGGGGCCCTCTCTGGAAATGTTTCGTCAGTGAAGTTTAAAAGACGCAATTTAAATATTTCAACTTTCTAGGACATACCATTTTTGAGTTATGCGAGATACATACACACATACGCACATGTATACGTACATACGGACGTCACGAGAAAATTCGTTATAATTAACTCGGGGGTCGTCAAAATGGATATTTCGGGTGTCTGTAGGTTCCTAGGCAAATCTCCACGTGTGGTCAGATCGAAAAAAAAAAACTCTACATTCATTCGGGGATGAGAAAAATGGAAATTAAGGCCGATTTTTGAGTGCAAATTTTTTCGCGAATGCAATACTACCTTTTTTGTAAAAGGAAGTAACAAGAGAGAGAGAAAAATATGCCAGAATCTCCTATTTATCCATCATAATCATTTATTCCCCCTCCCCTTTTTTTTCTTTTGTTTGCCATCGGTTTCTACATCGTACTGAATGCTTTAAAAATGTTTGAAACCTACATTTCGGCCGTCTTTAGTAAAGTGTTTCCATCGGCCATTTGAAACAAAAAATAATCGGCCATCGGCCTTCGACCGAATTTGAAAAATCGGTCAACAATCGGAATCGGCCCATCTGCCAAAAATTGCCATCAGTCGAGCCTTAAAATTTATCATAGCTGTGTTAATACGCAAGATAAAAATATTTTATTGCTTGAGTATAGAATAAGCAGGAGGAGTCGGGAGGCTGGACCAAACAAATTTCGCGCCCTGTGTCTTTAAAAATCATAGTCGGCCCTGGACATCGCCCTTAAAGGAGACCGAAAGGGCACGACTTTAAAAATCATTACTAAAATTAGTCGAGAGGACAACAATGAGAAATTTGAAAAAAATGAGAAAAAGGGTGAAGGCACAACCAAATATGCTACCCACCCATCTCTCTTTATTGTTTATTATGTGAATTTCCTAGAAAATAAGACTACATTTTTAAAGTCAAGTTTGAGGTAAACAATGTACCATCAACACATGTAATGTGAAAGTTTCCCCCGGGTTAACTGAGCCCGTCAGAAATATTTCAGGTTGAGCCACAGCTCCCACTGTTCCTATTCCCCTGTTCTGAAACATGTAGTTAAAGCGAATTTAAGTGTTATAAAATTTATGTTATGGTCCCTGAAATTGAAAATTGCAGAAATGTATTTACACAAGCTAGAGTAAAAAATAGGCGAAAAAAATGAGAATATGCACCATAATAAACTTTCACACAGTGCGCTAACCAACACTAGAAAATGTACCAACAACTGTGCATAGATTGAAAACAAACCAAAAGCCCGAATCCTGACAAGAAGTGTTTTTATCTTTCACTAGATTTTCCTCAAAACCAAAAAATAGGTAAACTTATAACGGCAAACTTTGGGGAAGCAGAAAAATGTTACTTAAAACATTTGCTTCTCATAAAATTGACAAACAATGATTAAAAATTCTGGATCTGTGTAACCCGAGATCAGTGTTGTATCTTGCATTATTTTCTTAGCCACGAGACTCAACTAACAATAGTTTCAACAGATTTCTTATTAGTTTGCGGGTTTATTCCGAAGACGAAAACTTGTGAGTTTTTTACACCATTGTCTTTCAGTTTGCATTATAGCTAATCTATTTTTCTTTAATATTATTAGATCTAAAGGAATGCTGTCCAGAAACGATGGCTTTGAAGATACTGATGAAACTCCGTGCAACAGACTCACTTTGTCATCTGACAGACGAAATAATAGTCTTCGGCCGACATCGATGTTGTACAAAGATGGCGGCTTTATAAGATTCCGTGAAGCGAACGATCCAGAGCAGCCTATGGAAATGAGCGACGATGATGATAAAACAAATGAAATTGATACTAGTTTAGACGACGCGGATTCAACAAAAGCTAATGCAGGTTCGAGTTTTCATTCACTCTTGAAAGGTGACATAGTTCAAAATACACCTTCCCCGTTTTTCCAGAGAGGGTACAAAGGGAGATTTCGAAAACTGAGCCGAGTGTCGATTGAAACAACCGATTATAGTGCCGACATCTCTTCAGATCAAATGAGTAATGTAATTAATTTGAAAAGCGGGTTATCAACCAGTGCTGCAGACATACCCACTAAGAAATATGGTAGTACTTGTAGCTCGGAAAGTGCAGCAAACAGTTTCGATGTGACATTTTTCTTGAACAGTAACTCTTCAACAGATATGCCAATCTCACCAACCTGTACAACTCCAGGATCGTTAAATATGTGTTCTGCTTATCGAAGCGAAACGGAAGACGACAAAACTTCAAGTGTAGAAGGACATGAAATTATGCTGAAAAGTGTTTCGCCTGTTGTAAAGCGATCCTCATCGGCGAGGTTCTCTTTAAATCTCAATCTTCAGGTGGCATTAAATATTAGTGACATGAATGATCAGATAGTTGGTGCATGTGTTACTGAGGATATAACACCAGACTCTGCGGTTTATGTAGATCTTAACATTTCGAATAATAACACTACCAATCCAAACAATACTTCATATGCTGTTTCCTCATCCGACATCTTCCCAGACTCGAAAATTGCTTCGAAATTATCAGAAAGAACTAGTGAGAAATTGCCTTCAACTTTTACGTTTAACAGTCACTCCCTTGATGAGCTGCGCACAATTAATTCATATATGACTCAAGATAAGAAAAATTCATCTGGTATACTTGACAAATTACGCAACTCAACATTTTCCTTGAGTAATTCAATGTATGGCTACGAACCTCTCGAATACGCAGCCTGTTCCAACAGCACTTCCTTCAGCCTAGTTAACCGAAAAAAGTTGTCGATATCTTCAGACGATCAAAAACTACTGCCCGAAGAGTTTCAGGAGACAAGTGCTTGGACACCGAGTGTTTCACCATCATTTAGAGACAGCGGGATTATAGAGCAACTGTAGTCAATGCTGCCTCAAAAAAGCGATTGCAATCTTAGCTTTTTCCCATTCTTTTAGAACTCACATAGTTCATAGAGTAATATTGATTCCGCGTTAATTGTAAACAGCAAATTGCAAAAAAAAAAAAAAAAAACAGAAATTGTAACCAATAGCGCAAAAATACCAAAGCTTTACAAAAAATATCATTAAAAATGCAAACTAGAATTAAAAACACAGTGCCACTTATGTATTTATTGAAAATCAAATTTTATTGTAAATTAGTGAACGAGTCTTGATAATATTGCTCATGTTGGTTTTTTGATTCTATAATAGAAAAAAAAAAGTTCATTAAACAAGTTATTCCAGAAATGAGGACACATTTTCGTATTCAAATCGAATAGAATATTTCTATTGTTCAGCATTTTATCACGAAATATGACTAGAACTCTTAGTACTTAGTGCAAAGAGCCGGCAGAAAAAAGAAATCCACGTACACAATTAGACTTTATCTGAGCAATACCGTCTACATAACTAAATTGAGATAAATTTAAAAACATAGAAAACTAAATTGGAAAACAATTAAAACTTCAGAAACCGATAAACTTTTCCAATATTTATAAATTTTTATGTCAAATTTAAATGTGTCTTCTATTGCTCAAAAACCTGCTGATGAGCTATTGAATCATCTTTGAAATAAATTTCATAAACTTTGATCCCCTTGAAGTGCCATACATGGCGAGTTCATCGAGATGTATACAATATTTTCATTTCTATTCAAAAATTGTAGTTTATTTCGGACATACTCTACCTTATTTTTTAAACAAGAATTATTTCAGTATCTAAATCAGATAAAACAAAGTCAATTTGTCTGAAATTGTAGTATCATTTTGCATTTGTCAGAAATAATTTACATATTTAAAGTTCAAGTGAGTTACTGCTTTAATAAAATTCTTTTAATTTATTATGATTGTCATCTATGCATAAAATAAACTAATGGATGAATGTTTTAAAGCTCACATAACAAAAAATATAAAAAATTGAAAATTTTAACTTTTATCTTATAGAATACAGTCAACTCTCGATAACTCGAAGTCTCAAGGGACCGACTAAAACGTTCGAGTTATTGGTAGTTCGAGTTATTGGTAGAAGTTTCTACAACAGTCTCAAGAGTTTGGGACCCAATGAAAGCTTCGAGATAATGGAGTACTCGAGTTATAAACTTCGATTTATCGAGATCCGACTGTATTAAACAACATCCTACCTACCCCACGGGTGGACCAACCTACCCCACGTTCTTGGTCTGAAAAAGTTCTGTCATATTTTTTTTCTTTTTGACAAAAAATGAAAAAATTTCCAACTATTGTGAACTAAAGGAACTTACTTTAAGAAAAGAGTTCAACTCTTTCCCCGCAATCTTGATGAAAACCATTAAAAAATATAAAGTTACAGTATTCTGAAAATTACTCAGGACTACTGAAATATGTAACACTTTCTGGAACAGAATTTGTTCAACCATGTGATTTCATTATAGGATTTGTAGGACCATAGGTGCTATTTGTTGGTCATAAAATAAAATAAAGAAAATATTAATCCTATTAAAATAATTGAAACCGGTCCAACGTACCCCATCTCCCCCTACGTAGCTACGGGCCTGATTCAAAAAAAAAGAAAAGGTTTTTTGGGTTTTTGCACATGTAAGTATTTTACCACTGATCGATGACATGCCCCCTGCTCATAGAAAAACCTATTATTCATAAAAATAACTTGCCCCAACTTTAGAAATCATTGCAAAAAAGAACTAGTCCCCCGGACCAGTAAGCTTGAAGACACACTGATCTGCAAACAGCATGACTGATCCACTTAACATGAAATATAGTTTAACTTAAAATATACTTCTAGATACGTTCATACCCATTTTATTTACATCTTATTTACTTCTCCCTAAATGTTGCTAATTGGCTTTAACAAGCCAAATTTAAGCAGTCAAATGTAGTGAGTTTTGGTGCAAAATGGAAGAGGTTTTTCACAAGCTTTGCAGATAGACGTCTGGCAACATGCAGACGGAGAAGTAGCGTAAGACTTCCATTCACACCAGTCGTTAAATTTGGAGACTTTTCTTCAAATTAGTGAAGCAATAACATTAACCAGACACTAAATCTAATGTCTGCTAATCTGAACTCTGTAAAAATAATCGTTAAATACCATACTGCTCTTTCCAGTCACTGTAGTAACGAAGTTCGGATATGAGTACTCTTTTTTTTTTCTAGTAAAACAGATCAATCAAATCGTTTATTTTTTATTGAGATATCACCCCACATAGCTGAAGGCTTGTTATCTTGAGTGAATTGATCAAATCATTGTTTTTATCATCTCCTGCAGCATATACAATAATAAAAGAAACATTAATTTTAAGTCTTATATTATAATAATAATGTATTGAAATACACAACTAAGTGCTTGGTGCATGAAAATATTATTTAAAGAATTTAGCTTGGGTTGATTGAGAAAATATTAGATAAATATCAAAATACAGAGGAAAAAATTGAACATCTAACTAAGGGGACCAAAATATTTTTCTGTGTTAAAACATTTGTATTCAAGTGCATAATGCTGGGTCTTTCATTTTTCCGAGCCGGGGCAAATCTTAAAACTACCGATCTTACGCATCTTCCTTCAAGCTTTTACATCGAGTTTCATCGGAAAAACAGGTATGGGGTGTTAATTTGCCACCCTGAGATAGATCTGGCATTGAAACTGTACAGTATACTGTTTGGATAGCTACATCGTTCCGTGATAACCGATTTTTCATGTTCAGCGTTTTTTTGCTAAACGTATTTCACCGTATCAAGTATTTCTGAAAACATTATGATATTTTCAAACCTACCTTGCCTGTACATGTGAACATAAAGTAAGTAAAATATAGAGGATTCACTTTCAAACTTAATAAAATTGAATGTCTCTCTTGGTGAAATTTCAATACAAGTAACTAAATCGGATGCCACAAAAATAAAACATAAAAGTGCATATACGAGTGACAAACCTGTTTGTTTATAAGTCCGGTGTTGTTGCAAGGAGAGAATGCCACTTCCAAACGAGCAAAACCTCAAATAGGTACATTAATTTGAAGCACTAATGAAAAGGATAAACAGCATCACTGGACTTCTTCTTTCGGAGGTATAAATACTACAGCAGCAATGCATACTAATTAAAAGATTGCACCGAAAAAAGGACAGTACCTGAGTAATTCATCAACTAAGTCACTCATCGCTTGAAACACAACAAACAATTAATTGATTACACTATTCACCATTCGAGTTTTTAATATGCCTTGGTCAGAACGTGGAATGGTGAGAGAGATTGTCAACAAATAACAAAACAAGCATCGCAGCAGACAGTCCGAATGAACGGTTGCCACTATGCATTTGAAAAGCTACCCGAATGTCTTACAGCCACAGAGGCCTCAAACCCTCAAACTTAGAGGATGAAAGCGGTTGTTCTGACAGTTGCCTGAGAGCAGAAATGGAAGTCGTGAGATCGATTCCCAACCTGCAGGATTCAAAACAAACGGCATAGGAGGATTTAGTGCCAGGCGCGTTACTTCAAAATTTTACGGGGGAGGGAGAGGCAAAGAGTTTATATTCAGTACATTTTATAAGAAAAAAGCAAAATGACCCCTCTGATGGCCCAAATAACGAGCCAGATGGATGCCCCCAGGAGTGAACAGGCCCACCGCACAGTGCGTCAACCTATGGACAAAAGTAGAAAATGCGACTTTTTTTTCCAACTTGTTTTATTTTAATAATCCTTTCATAGTGACCTTAGTGAAATGGATTTTGAGTTTTTAATCCGATAGCATACAAACAAAAACAAGTAGGCTCTTCTTTCGTGTTGAGGACATATCGGAAATTTTCATAAATTTTTTATATTCCATTTAGTATGGAAGGCATCAAAGAATGTGAGTAAGATCCATTTTTTCGTGAATAACTTTGAATAAAACGTTTTCGTTAATATTTTAAAATAACGTTTAAAAATTATAAAAAAAAACTTCTAATAAATATTTTTCAATTTTGACCCAAAACATTCTTAGTTTCTGAAATATTTTGATTTAATAACGATCATACATCATAAATATACAAATATTTCCTGCTTTGAATAGTTCTGGATGATTCTCGAAATACATAACAGTTTCCAATCACAAATGTTTTTAAAAATAAAAATGCTGAAAAAAATCTAAAAAAATGCATACTTACTCTTTGTTAAGAACTTATTAAGACAGAAAGAGAGGAAACTCACTTTAACTAAACTGTAATAATAATATTAAAAAGCCCGGCAAGAACGACTTTTGTCCACTTCGACCGTAAGAGCGGCGCACTGTGCGCCGGCCCATCGCACAGTGCGGCAGCCTGTGGACAAAAGTGGAAAATGCGACATTTTTTTCCAACTTTTTCTATTTTATTAATCTTTTCATAGTGATCTTAGTGAAATGGAGTTTGAGCTATTAATCTGATATCATTAAAACAAAGAATAGAAATCACGTTTGAACAAGTGGCAGCCTGCATTTCTCTATCAGTAAAACAAGTTTAATTTGGTAGGCTCTTCTTTCGTGTTGAGGACACATCGGCAATTTTTATAAATTTTTTATATTCCATTTAGTATGGAAGGCATCAAAAATGGTGTGAGTAAGATCCATTTTTTCGTTAATATCTTTGATTGAAAATTTTTCGTTAACATCTTTATAAATAACGTTTTAAAAAAAAACTTCAAATAAATATTTTTCAATTTTAACATAAAACATTCTGAGTTTCTGAAATATTTTGATTTAATAACAATCATTGCATCATAAATACACAAATATTTCCTGCTTTAAACTGCTTTGAATAGATATAGGTGATTCTCCGAAAACCTAACATTTTCCTATCACATTTTTTTTTAAATAAAAATGCTGAAAAAAGTTATATTTACTCTTTGTTAAGAACTTATTAAGAGAAAAATAGAGGAAATTCACTTTAACTATGCTACACCCTCAAAAGAGAGGTCAAATTTTCAAACATCAGGAGAGTGACAAGCGGCACCAGGAGGGTTACAAAATGAATTTCATCACAGGTTATCAACAATGTTACTATATTAGTGAAGAAGTAACTGAAGCCTAAATGAAGAAGTATGGTTACTTCATTGACAAAACAAAACTTATAAAAAACCTCCCATCATCATCTTTATATATTATTTCTGTAGCCTGTTTTTGGTTTCTACGCGAGATCTTCCTCAATTCTTGATCGATTTCTTTGATTTACACCTTATTTTAAAGCTTATCGTGCAGGCTACTGACGAAAAATAGACCCACAGTCTAAAAATTGTTTTTTCGGGAAAAAAACCCAGTTTTAAAGAACCAGAATGAGGTTTTCGGTTAAATTTATAACTTTATCTTGCACGATGACCAGCAGAGCTGAATAGCTTGATCGGCAGAGCGTTCGACTGGTAACCAGGAGAATGAGTGTTCGGGCCCATGTCCGGACAATCTGCATCAAAAAATTAGAGAAATATCGCGCATTACGTGAACACTTAATAACAATGAATAACAAATATGAGGGAATAGATGAGATGGAAACGCTTCTTTCTGCTATGAAACATGCAACGTAGAGCTAAATTGATTCGTAATGGTAAGGTTTTTTTTAAAAAAAACTTTGGCTTTGGTAAGAAAATTAAAGCATAATGTAAGTGAAAATATAAGTATCAGGTTCAAGATTTCAGACTACAATGGAATTGTTTTTTGTTCAGAAAAAAATAAATCGTATATTGAAAATTAGATTCTTCTAATGAGTTTTTGACTCTTTGTACAAATAAAAAAATTACTACCTCAATTTGAAGGGTAAAATATATATTTTTTCTTCCTTTTGCAAAAAAAAAAAAGGGCCTATCACATTTTTACTACATTCGAAAAACTACGCTTAAGAAAGAACTTAGTTCAAATTATTTTGTATTTTAACCATGCTGTTAAATGATGAACACGTGCTGCTATCTAAACGGTTCAAGCAGCCTGCGATAACAAATTGTAAAAAATTTCAAAAATAAAAACACTTTTCTTCAATATCTTATCTTATATATTATTTCTGTGGATTATTTTTCTGTCAGTATGCGAGATCTTTCTTATCCCTTGAAGAATTTCCCCCTCATTTTAAAACTTATCAGGCCGGCAAAAGACGGAAAATAGACTTACGGTCTAAAAATCAAGTTTTCGGAAACGCCCCTTGCTGTTGCAAAACCTTGATGCAGCCTGTAGTTCTTATGCTTTTTTTTTTTTTGGAGCAAAGTTCTAATACAATTTTCCAATTTTTTGCGTCGCTTTCGGCAAGAAAAAAAAAGTAAAATTAACCTGTTTTTTTTTTTTTTTTTTAAATCAAGTTTAAAAGCACTGGACTTAGTTGTTCGGTTAAATTGATAAGTTTTTTTCGGTAGAGCGTTCGACTATAAACTATCCGAACTTCGCACAAGCTCGGACTGTCCGGCATAATAGCAAATTTACATTAATATTACGCATTACATGTACTCATAACATACAACAGATAACACACGCAATAAAATAAATGCAGTGAGAATGCTACTTGATGTTTCGACTCCTTTATGCAGGCTACAGTTATCATTCAGATATGTTGACTAATCGAAGGGTGTTCTTCCTTTTTTTTAAAGCTTTGACTTCGTCCAGACCACTAAGCATAATGTAAGCATAAAAAAAGTATTAGATTTACCTCAAGGGAATCCTTTTTGTGCAGAAAAACATTTTCATTGTTTGCTGAAATGTAGATTTTTCTCATAGCAGTGTTCGATCTTTTGTACAAACGAAAAAATACTACGCCAAATTGAAACTATGAGTTTCACCCAGTAAATCTTTAATTATTTATTCCAATACGATATAAAACACTAAAATTATTATCAACTTCATTAGAAAGAAATCATTTTCTACTCCTCTGCTTTCGGCTGAAAAAAAAAAAAACATTTTGTCTACGTTCGAAAAATTACACTTAAAAAACGGACTCAGTTCAACTGGTTTTGGCTTTGAATTTTAAGTGTTCGATCAAAAGAATAACATGTGAGAGCATTTAAGCCGTAACGGTTAAAGCAGCCTGCTATCGGAAGTTGTTCAATATTCAAAAATAAAAATACTTATTTTCAATCGAAGTTATTACTTCTCTAGAATGTTTGTTTCAATCGCAACGTGAGATCTTCCTCATTCTTTAATCAAATTTAATGTTTTACGAATAATTTTAAATCGTATCATGCTGGCAATGACAAAACATAGACGCATGATCTTATTTTTTTTTCGGCAAAAAGCTTTTTTGCTGTTTTTTTATTACGCATTCCCTTAATGTATAGCATTCAAAAAGGAAAGCGCTATTGCTAGGTTTGTTGGAGTGTCGTGCTGTTAATCGGAATGGTGCCAGTTCGAATCTGTGCCAATAAATATCTCTTTAATGTTTCCTTATTTTTCCGTCAGATGCTCACATGGGCAGGACTGTATTTGCCACAACCTATGTTTTCACATGCAAAATTACAACTTTTTCACGAGTCACTCAACCACATTTTTAATGATATTTATGTTTGCATTGAAAATATGTACAACCAAGAGGTGAGCGATGATCAAATTATCACAAAGTTGTATTTAACGAGGTTTTGTTACTGATGTCTTCAAATTACATGCCTTCTCTTGTGCGCTTACTTTTTTCCGTTTACTTTTTTCGGTTCTTCTTCATAATGTTCTTTCTTTGGAATTTTTAAAGAACGAAATGCCTTATCAAACGATTCGAAGCACAGTGCGGAGTTCCGCACGGGTCGACTAGTCCTCCCAAAATCATACGAATATGATACAATGTATTGAAAATTTTGGTTACTGAAATCTTATTATTCCCTGGTGAACTACTGTTCTCAAAATAATAGCTTTAGTACGCTTAGAAAAAAATGAAAGCGAATTTCACCGAGAAATTTCGGAAACCTCTGAGTCAGCCTCTTTCGGTCACGTGACGAAACCAGTGATAGGGCTTCCTATGTAGAAGGTGGTGGCCCAATGCGCCTTCGTCTTTTTTATTTTTCGCGTCCTCAAACCCTGAGCGCCGTCTTTTTTTTGCTCCCTCAAACCTGCATGCTTTTTTTTTTTTTTTTTTTGCACCATTGAAACTGTGCGCATTCTTTTTGCGCCCTCAATCCTGTGCGACTTCGTTTTTTTCTTCCACCTCCCCTTCTTTTTATTATTTATTTATTTATTTGTGTCCTCAAACCTAACCTCCTTTGGTTTTTCTTTTGCTCCCAAGAGCGTTTATGTCTTGGTTTTTTTCCCCTAGCACTCGTAACGTTTTCTTTAAATTCCATTTTATTTTACTTTATTTGCATCCTCGAGCGTGTGCGCCTCCGTTTTTCTTTTCTTTTTTACGCTCTCAAACGTGTGCATCTAAGACCAAGAAAAGAATATGCTACGAAACTACCATATAAGGGTTTCAGATTGCCATCACTGTTGTTTAGTAAAAATATTTTAATTCGGTAAAAAGGCAGTTTTTTCGGTAGAATTTTTTTTTTTTTCATTTGCCAATTCACCCAAATTAATTGTTTTGCTGTTTCTTTTCAAAGTTGCCAATTTTGTGGAGAATTTTAGTAGGCTCTAACTGAAGCAAAAAACAAACAAAAAAAAAAAAAAAAAAATCTTGCGAAATCCTTTTGGATACTTCACATGTATTTTAGTTGTAACAACTCTAATAATAATTAAAAAAAAAAAAAAAAAAAAGGTGATGGTCATGTTACAGGCCCGGTCTGATTAAAATGGAATGGCCCTGTTTTTTCATTAAAATTTATTTTGCTTTGAATCAACATTGGTTAACAAGGTGAAAAAAATCTACTGTAATACACTAACTACCAATAAGTATTTGGACACCTATGCAAATGTCGATATCTGCGGTCTATAGGTACGTCACGGCCTCCGCCGGTATATATCGTGTAGGGAGTAGCATCGGCTTTAGTCGCATGCAAGAAGCCTCGCAGTTCGGAGCTCTCTGATTTCGAGAAAGGTATAACTATCGGGTATCACATCAACAGTTGCCTATGTGATTAAGAAGTGGAGGGTGAGCTGTCATTGTCGGAATGTGCCCCGAGTCGGCAGACCAACGAAACTGGGAGATAGAGACCGACGAGTGCTGTCCTGAGAAATTCGGAAGAACAGCACCCAAACGATGGCCCTCATCTGCGAGAAGTTTCAACAGGCATCCGGGAGTATTGTTTCATATAATACCATCCGTAAGGAAGTACATCTGCTTGGTTTTCATGGTCGTGCTGCTGCCCATAAGCCTTTAATCACAAAGTCTAACCGCGCTGTTCGGTTAATGTGGTGCAAAGCACATCGAAATTGGACCGTAGATCAGTGGAAACAGGTTCTTTGGAGTAACGAATCAAGGTTCACCCTTTACCGTTCGGATGGCAGGGTCTGGGTCTGGCGTCTACCTGGAGAACGTCTCCTGCCAGAATGCATTGTGCCAACAGTCAAGTTCGGCGGAGGTGGAATTATGGTCTGGGGGTGTTTCTCTTGGTATGGGCTGGGACCCTTGGTCCCCATTCATGGTAAGCTCAACTCCGATGCCTACTGCACTATTTTGGATGACATTGTGCTTCCTACGTTGTGGCAGTTTTACGGGTTGGACCCCTGTTACTTTCAGGACGACAATGCCAGTTGTCATGTTTCGACGTTAACCAAAGCTTGGTATAGTGCCAATGGAGTTCATCGAATGGACTGGCCTGCCCAGAGCCCAGACCTGAACCCTATCGAGAACCTCTGAGACGAGTTGTATCGCCGAATTCAGGGGTGCACTCCCCGTGCAAAATCGGTGAAGGAACTTCTATGTCTTCTCCAAGCTGAGTGGAAGAAAATACCACTAGCTGTCATACAAAGACTTGTGGAAAGTATTCATCTGAGTGTTCACTCTGTAATTGCCTCTCGTGGAAGCTCTACCAACTATTGATTTTGAATAAAGTTAGTTTTTCTTTTCTATCACAGGTGTCCAAATACTTATTGGTAGTCAGTGTATGCTTTTATTAAAAAAGCCGTATAAATTGTTTCAAGTTCGTGCATATTAGTCCAGTAAACAGTGCTATAAAATCGCTCTGAAAACAAACTAAAAACCAGAATTTTTACGGATCCCCCCCCCCCACCAGATCGGGGTTTATTTCAAGCCCAGAATCCAGTATAAAATCCGCCTGTGACAAACTATTATTAGTCGCATTTTGCGACTAAAAATTTTAGTTTGACAACCACGACTTAATGCTTCTTAAGTTCTTTAAAATTACGCTTATGACGGACATTTTAGCAATTAAAACAAAAAAGCTAGGTGTCAACAACACCTAACTTTTATATATATACATCCTAATTTCGAACTCTGTACCCCACCGAAGCCGTCGTTGTTAAGGTAATGCTCATAGATATTACAATGAATATTTCACATTCGAAGAAACGTTTATGAGCTCACAAGAAATAACTGCAGTATTCTTCGTCCAACTTGCCAAAAAATCAATGCCTGAAATGCAAATTTACAGGACCACGTGGGTGATGAGCAGGACATTGGAAATATTGGAATTCAATATTGGGAAAAAAAAATTCTTTATTTGTAATTGATTGCTTTGAATGAAAGATAAGATACCAAAGGTTACATATCTAAAAAAAAAAAAAAGCTTTTGACTCTTTGGTAACATTAGAGGAAGGACGGGGTGTGGGATCGGGGGGAACTTCTCCGAATTTATTTGCAGATTGAAGTCTTACAAACGCAGTTTTAGTTGATCTTTAGTGGTGTTAGAGGTGGTTGGAAGGAGAGGTTTTACAGTCCACTTTAAGACAATTTTTAAAAATTCCTACCTAAATTCGTAATTTCAGTATTGTTAAGGAAATGGAGGGTGGGGGTTCCCTTTTCAATATTTCTTCGAAATTGAAGTCAATTTTAGGTTATCTACGTGGCGACGTCAAATCTTCTCCTCGGAAATCATTCGGAATTAAAGCTTTACAAATGCAATTTTAAGCTATCTTTGGTGTAATTGGAGACGTTAAGGGAATAGGAAAAACTCAAAGGCGTTCTCTGTAAAATTTTCGGAATTGAAGTACTAAAAAGGCATTTAGGAGAGCTCCTTGATGAAGTTTGAAGAATAGTCGGAATTTATGAGCTATTCTCAGAAATTTTTTGAGTTTAGTTTTTGAGAATTTTACGTTGTATTTTCAACTGTTCGGGGAGGGAATGGGGGGACTCTCTCTCAGAAATTACGAAACTCATGGTCTAAAAATGCATCTTTTAATCTCTCATCGGCTAACTATAGCGGGAGAGAAATGGCACAAGCGCTCTCCATGGAAATCGTCGATATCGAGGCACTAAAAGCACAATTTCGAGTTATCTTTGGGGGTGTTAGGGGAAGTGGTCGGATATTCGGCATTTCCGTGACGTTAAGAAGCTAAGTTATACATAAGAAACGGGGCGGGGGGGGGGGGGGAAGGATTTTGATGTCAGAAACAGCTTGAAATATTATACGAAAAAAACATTTTATGCTATTTTTGGTCAGGTAATGGGGAGAAAGACAGCTAAGCTGTTCTCCTCAAGGCATTTTTGAAATTTAATTCCTAAAAAAGCCATTTTAAGTTATCTCTGATGACATAGGAGAGGAGAGTTGGGATCAAGGTTGTCTTCTAGGGAGGGGCAGCTGTCCCTCCCTGGCTACACCCGTGTTTGAACACATATATACTTATATTATCCTGTAAAATATTTTTAATGGTATGCAAAAAGCAGCTATGGGGGGCGGGAGGATATGAAGCCTCCCAATCAATCAAGTTATTAATAAGAATCAATCAAATTAAAGAATGCAGATGAATGTTATGTACAACTGATTTTCAGTGGTTTTTCAATGCGCTGATCAATTTGCGTAAGAAAAGAGTGGGTGTTGCAATTCGAAACTGACTTACTGTAACCATAACCATTAGCACCGCATGATTCAAAACCATTACAACCTCGATGGCGTAGTTTTAAATAACCGCATCTAAAATTTTGGTTAGATTGTTTCAGCAGATAGGCCGCTAAGGCTTCGTACATAGGAAAAGTTATTTTTGGACCACCCTGTGTATAATATTTGATAGTCTTTTATTTTTATTGAAGAATAATCAGCTATAAGATAAAGAGATATGGCGATTATTTGCAATTATTTAGTGGTTAACCTAGAGCATTTATTAATTAACCGCACCAGTCAATTAGCTTCAAAAATGCTTTTTCTGAATGAATAGTATTTTAGATTTTATCTTAAGTACAAAGTAGTTTATAATCACTTCAGTTTTTAGAAAAGCTTTAGAACCGCGTATGTTCATTACTTGACCGTTTTGGTCAACTACTGGCATTGATAGCATTTTAGACAACCAGTAATTGATCCATGTTAGCATCAATGACTTTAATTACAGCATAAATGGTTAGATATTATGCAATTTTTTTTATTTACTTTGAACAAACATGGATGACCAGTATATCTTAGTAAATGAACCTGAAGCATTAAATTTAACATTTCATCTCATGACAATTCTCATGAGTGAAAGTGACTTTCCTGAAACTCCTAGATGGCTTTTAAGTGTACCATCCTAACCTCCAATCAAAATTTTTGTTAAAACAATAAATAATAACCAAGCATTTCGTGGGATGTTAGAAATTAGTTCTAGCAATCAAAAACATCTGCTTATTTATTTTTGTTTTGTACAATTTTGTGTTCAATTATTGGCTGGAAATTGTGTATCAAAAAGTTCATTGATTTTTACAATGAACTAGCTATAACACTTTTTTTCAAAAGTCATAAGTCTAACGTACATGTATATATTCAAGTGCCAAATTGTGAGCAATGGGAAAGTATTGCTGGATTTTTTTTCCCCTCATGGGGCGGGGGGAGGCAGGAAAATCTTTTATATGCCACTGAAGATAGTACTAATTACTGAAAATACCACACTTGTCACTTATTATTTTTTTAAAAGATAGATCAGATATACAGTTTTGGGAACAGTGAAAAAAACAATCATCAAAATAGTACTATCCTTCCTTTACCAAAAGAAAAATCTGCTGACTTGACAATATGACACAGATATGAAACTTTTGCAAAATTTGAAATTCTATACTTGTTTTGACAAAATGTAGAAAAAAGTAAATAATAATACAGTAACCCCTCGTTATATCGCGCTTTTCGGGGGACAAAGAAAAAGAGCGATATATCCGAAAGCGCGATATAACGGAGGGCATTAAAAATAGTTATGTCTAATACGCAAGTAAATTGGCATTCGTTCTTTTTGACATTAGTTTCTAATGGTTTCGATGTGGGTACTATCACACCTATTGAAATTTAAACAAGATTGAAATTTAAGTAAATTTTCACCGTCAGAAAGTTAAAATCATCAAATGGAGAATGAAGACGATCTTTCTGAGCTACCGCGAGATAAGAATGAGCTTTCCAATACCCTCCTATTCCGAGTAGGTTTTCTAATCCGTTTTACTTGCTGTAGAAAGGATGTGAAAAGTAAAAGAAACCAGATTGTTTCCTGGAAACTATTTCGCCCGTCCAGATCATTATTCCCTTCTTTGATGCAAATCCTGGTTTGTGCAACCAAGTACAAATCTTTTCTGTCCTAAAAGAAGGGCTATGTTCTCTTCTACATGGGCTACTATGACACTTGCTTGATGTCTCTCACTCCTTGTAAAGGCAATGTATCAATACAAAAGAAGATGTCAAGTAGTTTACAGACCATCTTAAACTGAAATATACTGTGCGGGTATGTACATTTGGATGCCAGGAATTGCTGCTGCTTTTCCAGCGAATTCAGAAGAAATGCTTCCTTTTGTTCATTGGCAAAATAGAGAAGAAAGAGACCTTCTCTGTGCAATACCATATGTTTTCAGAAATGGTTTCAAACGTAAAGAGAAGTTTTTTTCTTATTTTAGGCTTTAATATTTCGGGAGACAGAAGAAAAGAGCGATATATCCGAATGAGGGATATAACGAGGGGCTACTGTAGTAGAAAAAAACCCTCAAGTGTTTTTTTTTCTTTTTTAACTCTGTCAGAAAACTTAAATAAGTACTTAATATTACAGACCAGTAACGCACACAAGGGGAGGGTCCAGGGGTCCGGACCCCTCCCATGGCCTTTGAGTTTTTTTGATTGACTATAATCCTATTTATGTAATACATAAAATAATTCCAAGCAAAGGTAATAACAATTTTATATTTAATAAATGAAAAAATAAAATTCCTTTTCTTTCTTTCCCTGCAAAATCTAACTGTATGTGAACATAAATTGTTCTATGACAATGATTTTGCTTCGCTGTTTTTATTTATGAGAAAACTAAATACAATAAAACCTGTCTACAACGTTACTGTTGGGACCTAAAAAAAAATTGCTATAGACAGGTTATCGTTATAGACAGTTTGATTATTCATGCTGACGTTTTGCTGGGACCAAGGAAAATATTGTTATAGACAAGTTTATTGTTATAGACCGTATCGTTTTACACAGGTTTCACTATACATTCATTCTTGTGCTTTCCGGTATTTTAATTAAGTATTTATGATTAATAAATTAATTTTTTCTGGGTGATAATTCAATTTCGTTTTTTGGGATGAGTGTTGGGAGCATATGAGAATGGTGAACCTTAAATCCTGGACCCCCCAACTTTGAAAAATTCCCTTGTTCCCAACTGTTACAGACAAATGTTGATTTCCACAGCAATAGTTAACATTCATTTTTATGATTTTAATATTAAAAAAAAAAGAAAGAAAGAGGAAATCCATTTCTTCTTTCCTCTATATAAATCTGAATGATTCAATAAATTAAATCCACAAATAATCATTAGAAAAACAAACATGACCAAGGATTTAAATATTAGTTTAATCGGTACATATAGTACAAAACAGACACACTTGTCATAATTTCTAAAATTTCAGAGCATTATAACAATAAAGAAATATTGAATTAGGGAATTACAAAATTACTCGTTTCTTTTAGCTAATAAGTATCCTAAAAGAATTACATGACCAAGTCGTAACAAATAGAAAACTTCATCTATACTTTTGTATAGAAATTATATATACATCGTAGCATGATACTCATACATTGTTAAATACCTTAAAAGATACTCCATTTGCCCTTAAATGAGTGCAGTGGAAACAAGAGTAATGAGCATAATAATAACGTATAAACAAACAATACTGTTTACAAACACATAGACAAGAATATTGCACACTGATGATTTTGATTCCATATGAGTGGGACTAGAATACAGTTTTAAAATATATATACAATATTAAATCTTAAAACAATATGAGGTAATAAAATTTGCTATTAGCAAGAAATAAATAAAATTTGCAGTACATACTTTGAGCTTTCATTTAGTAAGTTATAGTGAAAAAAAATCAATTATTTCTACACGATGAAATTTCATCTGAAAACGTATAAAATAGTTACCAACGTCTAAGAAAAGTTGCACATTTTAAGACACCTTTTCAAACACTAATCAACTAATTTAAATAAAAAACTAACACTCTTCATACTTAATATGAAACTGTATAAAATGTCACCAACTTGTCTCAGTTTTAAAATCCTATTCCACTTTCCTAACACACATGTAGTTATTTGCAAAAATATCACGAATCCTTATGTAACAAATGAAATTCAGTGGTCCAACATTTATTGTAAGGGAAAACTGGAACTGTGAGCTTTTGTGTAACATAATTTTTAAAAATATGATTATCATAGATGCATGATAAATATAGCATGTACATATAAAACAATCCTTTACTGTTAAAGTATGAAATACTTACATTTTTCTTGGTCCTTTAGATTTTAAGTTAATTATTTTTGTGAACAGGGGGGGGGGGGGGGGCTTTGGGAGAAATAAAATTACACACACACAGATATATGTGTATAACCTCAGAGCAAGAACAATCAATGTTGGAGTTAAACCAAATTTAGCTTATGATAGAAATATGACTACATAGTAAACTTATCTGTGTAACAGCAACCAAGCTGATGCAGTCAGGGGTGGTTGTGAGTTCATCACAAAATACCTGAAAGTTTCAAAGTGAGAACAGAGGGGGGGGGTAATCTATGGCCCCTATTACTTAAGTGCACCTTAGCCATAGTTTTAAATAGTTCTGAGTCAAAATATTGTGTGCACATTTAATTAAATTTTTAATCGATTACAAAGTTACTTTTGGGCTGGTGTTATACAAATTATCTTGACATTTCTCCATCTTAAGGGATAGTTGTCCATTTTAAGTCTCTTGCAGGTATATTTGATGAGTATTATTTAATTTAAAATAAATTGCTGAGGTAGGGAGATAAAAGCATAACGAAAAAAGAACACAATTCCGGTATTTTCAGACATGAAAATACCGGAAATACGTCCGAAAATACCGGAAATTCGGTAAAATACCGGACCACAATCACCCCTGGATGCAGTTCCCTAGCATTGAGTTATAGTAATCACATATACCTAAGTCCGATGATCTTTGTTTTTTCAACAATCAGTATTTTTACTTACATATAATGCAATTAATTTCACTTGTAATTCAAGTACAGTAGAATCTCGATTATCCGAGCATCGATTAACCGAGGTTTCTGTTAACCAAGCCAATTATAAAGTCTTTTTTTTCCTATTCTCTAAATACGTAAGCCCTAAAAAGAACGAGGTGTTTTATTTCTCTGCCTGTGCTGTCTGCTGTTCTGCCTCAAAAACGAACTTCCAAGAAACATAAAAAAGACCCATATTTAGAGTAGATGAGAGATACTAACTACACCAATATAAATTTTATTGTTTAAAAAAATTGTGTAATCGTGCAGCTATTGACAGAAATTCAGGACTTTTGAAAAGAAAGGTAACATACCTAAAAAAAAAAAATGTAAATTTCATAAAATGATGAATTTTCAATTTGAAAATAAAATTATTTTCTGGAAATTTTGTGTGTGTTTTATTTTCAAGGTATCTGTTAATATTTAAATTCAAGTCAATTGACGTTTTGAAACTTATCACAAGTTATTTTCCTATTTTTGTTTTTTAACTGTAAAACATTATTTTTTACATGTTTACCCTTTAAAAATATTCTATTGTATTTTTAACTAATAAATTTTAAAAATTTGCGATCCTGACATGTTGTTACATAAAGTTTCTATAAACTGAGATTCCTGACATCCGCACATCAGCGATCCTTATTATCTTGGATATCCGAGCTTCTACTGTATAATTAAAATTGTTTAAACTAAATGTACACTCCTAATGCAGCATAGGACAATAATCTATGATAGTTTTAAAAATTTTGCTGAACAGTACGAAAATCAAGTCAGAAAAAATTAAACTTAATGATCACCTTTCTCAGAACTGATATTCCTGACATTGGTTATTCTTGCTCCAAAGTATATAGATATAATGGAAATAAGCTTCAAAAATGTTCTTTAACATATTTTCTATTATTATTATTTTTTTTTTAATTTAAGTATTGTCAAAAAGGGAGGGAGAGAGAGAAAAAAAAATGATGGTGGAAATTTTAAAATATTACATTTAAATGTTTTTTTCTTTTTTTGAATATGAAGTGTTGAACATTCTAAAATAGTATGCAACTTTTTCTCCGTCATCTTCTTTTCCCCCCTCAGAAAAATTAGCCTTTTTTGGAAAATTAACACTATTATGGTCTGCATTGGCTTCATATCTTCCACTTCTCTACAAAATGCCAAGAAGCAACCACATTTTTTTTGAAGGAATATTGATATAAAATGGCCAATTAGTTTTACAACAGTTGTAAAAAACTGAGGGTGTGACACATCAGAAAAAACAAAATTGAAACATAAGGACTATCATTAAACATATACAGGGTGTTCCGTTTTAACTTGCAATACCTTCATTTTTGCAACTGTTAGCATAAGGTGTATAATTTCAATTGCAAAAAAGTTCAACATCAGATGCAGGGTTAAGACATTGAAAATGTGAAGCAAAAATAAAAATGAGCCAAAAAATACAAAATTTAACTTTTTATACAGACCCCAGGTCCCCTAATTAATATTTAGAGAAATAATCTCCATTGAAAACTATTACTGACACAAAAAACTTGACATTTGTGAGACCAAAACTCAAGGAGATATTCCAGTTTAAAGTTTTAAGAGACCATACAAAAGATGAGATTGGAACTTATCGCCCTTTCAGAGGAATGTCAGGTTGTCAAAGTAAATAAAATAAGTATTTAAGTTTTTCATTGCTATTTCAAAATAAATGCAAATGTTATGCCATGATATGCGAAAGCACATTACAAAATCTCTAACAATTTGAAAAATCACACTATATGCACACATGTAATTTTAAACCCTTGTTAACCGCTATATTTTCCCCCAAAAGGTGTTATTGATGGCGAGTGTAAAATGGTGTAAGTCACAAAAGGCTGTGTTTCATAGCTCGGTGAATATTGGTCATACTAATGTCAAACATTTTCTGTTGGAATGATTTTTCAATGTAGAAAATGTGCCTAAATATAAGTAAGGGGACCTGGGGCCTGTATAAAAAGTTACATTTTGTATTTTCTGACTTATTTTTATTTTTCTTCAAACTTTCAATATCTTAACTCTGCATCTGATTTTGAACATTTTTGCAATTGGAAATATACATCTAGGACCAACGGTTGCAAAAATAAAGGTCTTGTAGGTTAAAACGGTATATACCATACCCCTGTATATACCATATATTTGTGTGTGTATATACCATTGAATAGTAAAACTCAGGCAATTTGCAGGTTATCAATGGCAATCCATTTACTTAATATATATATTTCCTAAGTAATGCATACTTTAATGGCTTTGGAGGTTTGACAATAACACATGACAAATATACACATATACAGTATAATGAAAGTCAATGTTCAAAAAGGATTTCTTTAGAATATACAAAAGCATGAAAACAATATAAAACCAACCTAAATTCCATTACAGCAGAACGCTGACTCAGCTAGTCTACCATTTGTAGGATTAAAAGGAAAAAAAAAACTGAAAAGGGGGGAATTTTTTTTAAAAGGCATCATGATGAAATGGTTCAAACACTAAAAGCTTACAACTATTCAATGCTTAAAATCTAAATTTCATTCTAAAATGCTCATAAGGTTTAATAAATAAGTTTCTTGCAAAAGTTAATCCAAACTCTTCTCTTAAAGGCATGGACAAATTCAAGAAAAAACAATACTACAAGGAATTCTTTCATGAACATAAAGGCACTTTTCGAAATGTAGTTTAATAAACTATACTTTCAAATGCTAATATCTTTCGATATGAATAACAAAAGGAATAGGACCAATGCTGAAGCACCATTATGAATATTTCAGTGGAAAAGTTAGTAATACTTTAAAAGGGGACGAAGAAACTTGTCATTAAGCTACATGCTATTTTTACAAATGTACCAGAATCAGAATGAATCTTGTACAAGATAAAACATAGAGCCTATTATAAAAGCTCAATACAGGAGAGAAGCTATAATAAAAATTATCATACTCACAAATTTACTAAATCTCTCTAAACAATGGAGTTATTAGTCTGTCCTGTGTTGACTTGATTTGTATGCAGTACATATACTAGCATATTCAGAAGCTATATCTCCAATACGTTACAAGAACCAAATCAGAGAAAACAAATTTTGTTCTAATGAATGCTTCAGTTTAAATTTTGGGTAAAAGCTGAAAATATACATATGTTGTGACTAAAGCAAGAAATAAAGGTTAACCTAGGTTCGACCAGTAAACTAAAGCTGAAACTGTTCCCAATGATTCCACTTTTATCTCGCTAAACTGAGTCGGTCGAAGCCCTAAGAAGCTAAGCAGGTTGCTACAAGAAAATTTTGCATTAGTACAGTTTGATGAGCAAATGGGTATTGCGGACAAAACGAATTTCATTACGTGAAAGGAAGTCATTGTCAAAGCAATTTGATTGCGCACTAATTTTGATGGCAATGATAAAATCATTCTGATATACAAGATTATCTCATGATATTTTTGTAAGTTAGACATTTGAATAGTAAAACTCCAGGAGAGGTTGCTAAAGTGATGTTGGACCTTTTTCTGCATATTTGGAAACCATTTTGCTGGCGATCGTGAGGGGGGGGGGGGGCGTGTTACATTTAAGGTGTATTTGAATAGAAGAGGGGGGAATCATATGGAAAATAATACAGAAACCAAGAGTGTTGAAAAGGGAAACCAGGATGTTTAGAATATGCTGGCTTATGACCGGGAAGAAAGACAAAAATTGTGTAAAAGAGGTCAGGATTTCAAGCTGATGAAAAAGATACTATCCTGATGGATTCTCTATATAAAGCCAAACATGGTTGCGATATGAAAGCTGATTTAAAGTCAACAAAGCTCTCACCAAAGTAATTTAAATACTTTGTTTTATTTTTGGCTCACTTTTCTAATTTTCAAGACCATTTCTGTATCATCTAACCATAAAGGTTGGTAACTCAACTTCGGCCTTTAACTGAATAGGATTGGTTTGACCCTGTGAAAGGCAAAAGTTTTGGGAACTCTTTAGGCATTGGCTGCAAAGCCTTAGCAATCCTCCCTCTAACTAACTAAATCTAGGTTTCATTTACATTCGTGCTTTAGCTTTAACACATATACATAACAAACAAAAAAGAAGTGCAATTACATCATACAATTACTCTGATTCTTCCATCCATTTTAAAATGAAAATAATGCCTGCTCCACTATCAATGCTGTAATCCTTTCAATGAAAAGCTTCCAAATCTATAAAGCTGGTAAATGAGTAATTACTTTCTATGTAAGTACAACAAAGTGGAAAAAAGTCTTCTGTTTGTATTTAGTTTTTGTTATTCTAACAAGATGTGGAAATAACCCTAAATGTTCTGTGTGTTTATAATTTTCATATAATCAAGGATCATATTATCATTACTTGAATTCTAATCTTTTAAGCATTTTAAATCACTTCTTTTTTTTTTCATTTGTAACTGTAAATATTAACATCTTTAGATAATATGCATTTATCCCTTTAAAAGAGAAAATATTTACTTCTTAAACTCTATACTGACACCATCTAGGCTTTCAATTTGAACATTAGAAAACAAAATGTATCAGAAGTAGATGAATCCAAGAGATTCTCAAACTGTTTTTAAAATGTAAACTGAAAAACTTCTTTTTCATTCGCTAATTCACTTTTAATCCTGCATTTAAATGCATCAAAATTGTAAAATGTTTAATAACATATTTTGCAATTATATTAGAGAAAGTAAAAGTAACAAAATTTCATCTTTCTTTTCCTAAAGAATATGGAATTAATGAGCTATGCATTCACATTAAATAACTGAATTTGGTTTGATTAAAATATTGTACACAAAATTGTTGAAAAATTTATGAAACAAATCATCAAAAAACATGTTCCAAATAAACTTGTGAAGTTTTAATTTGTCCATAAGCTAATTTTTGAAGGATTTCCGAAAGAGGACAATGATACTAGATTAAGAACACCATTTCAACCACTGGCACATTTGATCCATTGAATGAAACCAAAGAATAAAAATGTATTCCAAGGGACAAACAAATGAAAACAGAAATATTAACTGCAACTGAAAATATATTAATATCACAGCTTCATATAATGTTGAATAGAACCCTGATTTAACATTTTACATGGAACTAGTTGGGGGAAAACTAGTCCCATGAAAGTGGGGAATGCAGGAAAAATGTTAATATTATTGTCATTCCAAACTTCAGATATCTAGCAGATGCATTACACTATATTTTGTCCATTATTGTGAGGTGTCCACTATTAGGGAGAATTACTTCAAGAACTTTGCTTTTGAGTTTATAGCAATTAAAATAACAAAACTTCAATATAAATAAAAATAGTACTATTATCATTGTATTCTATTAGAATTATCACAATTACATATTATATTTTCAAACTGCGACTAATAATTTTTTTTATACATAAAATAAAGATAATGCACACAAGGTAGGAACTAATTCAAATAAGTGAAATATACATTTAACAGTTTTTGCCACCGTTTTATCTTTGAAAATCTATTCCTCTATTCATAAATATTAAAATTGTTGCACAAATCTTTTTTAGAGCATTCAATTCTGAAAAAAAAAAAAAAAAAAAAAAAAAAAAAACATTTTACAGCATATTGGTTTGAAATTTTTTCAAGCATCATTTTCATTTGCAGGTATTCATAATTCACAGGTACTATATGAGCAAATTGTTCAATCGTGCTCTAAGAAAAAAAAACGAAAAAGAAAAACTTGAAACATTCAACTATGATCCACATCATGGTTCTATTTAGGGGGGGGGGGGGGGGGTAAGCATTAAACCCCTTTTGAAGTTTTTCAAAAACTATTCCATAATATACTTTTTATCACTTTTTTTTTACTCATTTATTATTCATTTTCTCAATTTCATTTACAAAGTGAAATTATTATTATTGACAATTTGAACAAACTATAATAATTTCTTACAAAACAATAAAGCTTTTTGTTCAGATTTTGAATGCCTGAGGCTAACAAAATAAAAATAATAATAAAACTTTTAATTTGAAAGTGAAAATCTATATTTAACACTTTTTGTACCAAAAAATATGAATTTAAGAAGTATTACTTCGAATGCGCGCATATAAGTACTAGCATCTATCTTTATGAGTTTTTAAAAGGATACCGAATTTTTCATAGAGATAAATTTATGTAGTATACACATTTTTTTCTTCATTTGATAACTTTCATCACCTTTTAATTTTGCTCATGATAACTAATGCCCTTAAAGTAGTCTCCCCTTGTTTAAATAACCTATTGTAACAAAAATCAGTAGAATATAAAAATGAAATCAAATTTTATTGATTATATAGATTTCATGAGAAATGTGTTGGAAATTCCTCCTCGAAACAACTACACTATATTAAGGATATAATAAAAATAGATTAAAATGATCAAATCAAAAATTTCTTCTTCAAATTTGAAATTCAAAATATGCTTATCTAACATTATTTTCCCATTTAGAAACTAAATCCCCTTATAAGTAGAGAAGCAATTTGCCTGCTTCAGATTCTTGGATTTTTCTGAAAATCTTTCTCGTTCATCTTTTACGGCAAAAATAAGTTATTGTCTTTTTTATTAATGCAATCTGGGTGCAACCATAAGTTTATTTAGACTCATTGCATGAGTCTATCTACTTGTCTACTGTTCAAATGTGCAAAAAGTAGATTCTGAGTACTAAAATGACCTAGGAATGTGCCCCTTCTATTCACAAGCTGCTATCATTATCAACCTCCACAATGAGAGATGTATGCCTGATCTGCAGTGAGATATATGTGTGTCAGTTTAGATTTCTAAGTGTGCCAAAAAATTACAAACTCCTTTTTTTAATTTTGGGACTCTAAACAGAGGGGGCACAGGGTATTGAAGGAATTAGTTTGGAGCCCTCCGTAGAATAAAAAATTTGCCCCATTCTGGTTTCTTTCCACTTTTATAAGCAAGAGTAGACTGATGTGTATCCTTTTATTCCTTCTCTTTCTTATGGTTTTCTATAACTTAAAATTCCTCCATTTGTTAATGCTCAGTTTAATGATTTGCTAGTCGTTATGAGAGGTTTCAATGGTCTTCCCTAGGGGAATTTTGACATTAAGTACATAGGGAAGAAAATCGGTGCATTAAAAAAAATGATCATTAATGGAGGTAGTTGCTAATGGAAGTTTTACTGTACCAACATTTTGACCTAAATTAATGTTTTGAAGTTCAAATAGTAAAATTCCTTCAAATTAAATGCCTTTTGTTCTCAAGAAATTACAACTGGAAAATAAAATGGAATCCAATTAATTGGTTGTTAAAAAAAAACATTCATTCTGTTTCAAATTCGTAAAAATACAAGTTACATAAACTATCATTTTATTGAGTATTCTTTGCAAGCCTTGATTTCTTACTTAAGTTTTAAATGTGGAAAAAGATGTGGCTGCAGCATCTCATATTATAAACTCAAATCAGGGTGGAATATGCAAGCATTTCTAATATATTCATTGAGGAAGATTTAAAAATAAAAAGGAAGTGGGAGGGGGGATTAGTATGACTAAATGGCCAGAAATTTGGGGGTTTATAGGAAAAATAGGGATTTGAATATTAAAATGAAAATTTTAAATTATGCATTAATCTTTTAATGGGTATCTCATGCTAAAGTCCAATGCTGTACTTTTAACATACTTAGATTCTGGATTTAAAAATTAAAGCCAATGGGTGGGAGGCAGCATTTGGAAGAAACATTCTTGTTTTGTTCTTTTGAAGGAACTAGAGATGAATATATTGGGAAATTAAATTGAAATACCAAAGCAACATTTTTGAAGGAACGAGGAAGCACCTTTGTACAATCACGTACGAAATTCTTTCAGTTTTCATATGCAAACTTAAATAAACTCAAAACATCTTTAATTTTACTATGTAAAGTAAAAAAAAAAAAAATAATAATAATAAATAGATCTTGCATGAATAATACCATTATACATTTACAGTATGAGCAGTGAGATATTATAGTCTGTAATCAGAAATTTTTGGTTCTTAATAGCTTTGAAATATGGATGAGCTTTGAACTAGTTCAAATTTATATACTGCACATATTATAGATAAATTATTAATATATACACATATGTACAAAAATCATTCTATAATACAATTTACAAGAAATTCAATCAAAGTTGTACTCTGCAAATAATTTACCAATGCTTTACTTTTGATCAACTTCTTACATTTGTCACGCAAAACACAAACAAAAGCTCACTTGAACCAAATAATTCAATTTTAATCTAACCAATGTTTTTGATTGGACAGATTTCAATCAGTGGTTAAAAACAAGTATGCAAGTTTAATACACTCGAACCCAGCTACAACAAACCAGCTTAGGAGATTGCTATAACGATGAGTTTGCTCGTCAGATTTTTGAGAAAAAAAGGTCTAATTTGTAAAGATACTTTTACATATAGCAGAGTGGGGTTAAGCTGCAACTTTATTCTTTGAAGAGAAATCAAGACATTTAGAGATATTTTCAGAATTAAAATTCATCACATACTTTCTTACATATTTGCGGGGCAACATTTTGAACTTCGAAATGTTAATATACAAAGTTATTTTATTATCGATTTTAAAATCCAACCAGACAACGAGTAGGGTAAAACAGAACATCAAATAAATTTAATGGAAACAAAAGCTAGTTCAAAAGGTTGATCAAAAATATTTCAAAAAACAAAACAAAAAACAAGACAGAAAATAATGATGCTTTTATAACTATACTGAAAAAGGTAATTACAAGCAAAAGTTGCGAACTTTCTTTCACCTTCATCTACTTCAATTTTCAGCAACCTTTTCTTAACACAATTGTGTTTTATAAATAATTTGATAATAACTTAAAATAATAGTAATAAAGTTAATACTTACAAATAAATTTAAATCTTTTGATGTGAATTTAAAATGCAACTACTTTCTTTTTAGTTAATTAAAAAATACAATTATTTATACCATTGAACCCACACTGGGGACCGTCACTGGGATCAATTTTATAAAAAAAACTTGAGAATTAAGAAATTTTTGGATCACTATCACCAATTCTCTAGCCTTTGGTGATTGTTATAAGAGTTTGAAACTAAATCAACAACATAAGGTTTCAGAAAAAAACCATTTGAAATGTTTGCTACAACCGAGGAATTGTTATGTCCTATGTTTACCATAGCCAGGTTTGGTTGTAATAGATTCACATAATTTTTCTTACCATTATTGCGGGGGAAAAAAAGGAGCAAAGAAGACAATTAAGTTCGACTTCCATTTTCAGGATTGACATTAACTTGTGTGAAATATACACTTTCACCATTTGAAGCTTTGTATTTAAATTAATTTTCTTGCACTACAGGAGGACAAAACTTTGTCTGTAAAAAACTTGAAATGTACAAATAGTCAAGATGATCCTGCTTCAGTCATTTTGTATTTGCAAAATAAAGTCAATATTATGTCTATATAATGTTTTTTCAATATTTGAAGTATTAAACAGTAACAAAAATTACATGTGATGTCAATCCTGGTGGCAAATGTATGATTACTTTCAGATAAATTTATATTAATTTTTAAAAAATAGTAAAATTATACCAATCACTGATTTAGTATTAATAATAATCAAATCTGCATAAAAATTAAAGTAATAGGCAGGGTAACAAAAACAATAGATACTAAAAGATTTTGGAATCACTACTTGGCTTTTATCACAAGACAACACATGAAGTACAAAATCTGAACTGCATACATCTTTACAGCATAATTAGAGCTTTTACTTGTTGATTATCTTTAACATGATAAAAAAAATAATTAATGCTACATTATGCAAACATTTTAATGAACCCAACTTTGGCACTTGTTGTTAGGCTATATCTTTTTTCTTATGTAGATCACCTCATAAGTAATTCGGTTGTTGATGAATCAACTTCTGCAATCTTGTACTTTAAGACACATATATTTTGGTAAAGTGTTCACAAAAGCTACTTTTTACAGTTTGTAATTTAAAGAGGGGGAAACAAGAGTGGTTTTTCCATAGGTATAGGACATAACATAAACACAATCCCTGCCATTTTAAAATTCAGGTACCGGCAGCATGCCATGGAGGCCAAGTCAATAATAGGAACATTGATAAGGGCAACTAATAAATGAAATCTCCTAGTCAACTAAAAAGGAGGATACATAAAGAGTATACAACTATGGTTGACTCTTATAAATATTTATAAATATTCCAAGACAACCCGTATTTGAATAAAAGAACATCCTCTCATAGAGAAGCTTTTTATTAACATAACAAAAGAAAGAGAGAGAGAGAGAAAATCAATAATTAACAATGAATAATTCTTATGTCAGGAATTTTTTACAAAAGGAAGAGAACTATGTACAGTAAGCATAATGAAACTCATAAATGCATTTTCACACAAACAACATAGGATATGAAATAATTCTTTAGATAAAATAAACTTCAAAGTGAGATTTGGGTGAAAACAATGAAGCTCTTACATATGTGTGACATACTCCCCTTCCCCCCTCCTGTACATCAGAATTATAGCAATGGCCACTGTATACCACAGCAAAGCCGAATGCAATAAAATTGTACTAGCTAGATAGAAGGCACAAGGAACTCCTGCAGAATGAAAGCTTTCCTGCAAGATTTTTCATCTTTTCACTCAAGAAATGCACCCAGTGACGTAATGTGTGTACATTTGCAAATGTGCTGTTACAGCCATTGAAGTGGCACTGTGACTTTCATGGATGAGCATCACCTTTTTTTTTTCATATACTGGATTCTTTTGGCAATAAAACTTGAGATCTAGCCAGTGAAGTAAAATCTGAGCCAACATTTGAGGTAGCAGTTGAACATTTTATTTCTGTAAAATATACAAACAATTTTTGTTTTAAAATATAGATTAAATTACAATAATTACGTAAACAAGTAAAAAAATTCAGGAAAATAGCAGAATTAGAAGAAGTAGCCTATTAGTTATCCCCTCCCAGACAAGCCCAGAGCATTAAATGAGGGAAGGAAAATGAAAGATCTATAAGAGTTTATCCAGCGGAACTGCTCAAATATTGCAGCAGCTAAGACCAGTAAACAAATCAAAAATGTTAAGTTGCTAAATATTTTTGGGGGGAAACCTATTTTGAAAGTATGATTTCCATAAAAAAATTATTTTAAAAATATCCTTCTGCAGAAAACACAATACCTAACCTTACATCTATTATTGGGATGGGGAATAAGATTTTAGAGCTTTTATATTTTCTTTGTTTTACAATGATTTTTTTTCCTGTTTGACAAAGTGCATAGTACTCATTCGATAGAGCTCTCTGCTCTACAAAACTATGATAATCTTCTTTATCAGTAATTTAATTGCTAATAACTTTTTAGGCTTAAGAATGGAGTATCAAGGAGGTAAAAATCACCATTTTTGACACCTGCTCCTCGTCGCTTTTCATTGAGGCCATAAAGCTGCTGAAGCAGCCCGGGACACTTGCAATGTATACAGAGAAAGTGTCATAAGTGAGTCTACAGCATAGAAATGGTTTGCAAAGTTTGAAAAGGGCGATTTTGATGCTGACAACTCACCCTGGAGTGGAAGACTTGAACTTGACTGGGAGGGCATGGTGTGCTGGGAAGTGCTTGAAAGGAATGGCCCAGTCACCAAGGAGTTCTACATATTCCAGGTACACAGCGGGAAAGAGGCTATGCGATTGAAAAGACCCTATCCAACAAGACCAAACCATACTCCTTCACAACAATCCTATGTTGCACAAGTCCTCAAAGCCACACCCCAGAGCTCGAATGGGAGATCCTTCAGCATCTCCCCTATTTTCTGGACCTTGCACCAACAGATTACCATCTTTTCCGCTCCCCGTTGAAGCATATGAGGGGCTTTACATTTAACAATGACAAGGATGTTAAAAACTGGCTCAACAACTTCTTCCATACCAGAGCAAGCAATTTTTGGCAGAACGGCATCGACAAATTGGCCAAGAGGTAGGAGGAGTTAGTAAACAGCAACACTGAATATATAATCAATTGTACTTAAGATTTTTGTTCGTGAAAAGTTTAATTAAAAAAAATTGTGAGGTATACGATTTTTTTCTTGAGGGACTTCAATAAAAATGTTTCATAAGTACTTGGGCCTGATTTCAAAGTACTAGCAGACCTCAGACCTTGACTTAGGTCTTCAAAATTTGTCTTTAGAAAGATCCCCCCCCCCTTTTCCTACTTCACTAGAGAAAGCTTAATGCTTTTAGGTCTTCACTCTTCAGCTTCAAAAAACTTTTGGGGGAGATTACTTGACCTCTTCCTTCTTAAGACCATTAATTCAACCAAACAAAACCTAATAAAGCAGTGTTTTTGATACATAACTTCCAAAGATTTTTGGGGATGAGCTTCCAAGCCACTTCTCCTAAGTTCCTCAACGATGTCTAAAGCTTGCGTTCACACTAGTTTCATATATGTTATAAACTACCATAATAGGATTGGCAATGAGGTAAAACTAAGAGTTTTAGGGAGTTGACGCCCAAAACCCTTTTTTCGGCACCTTTCTCTGCCTTCTTAGTCCAGTAAATTTAGGATATTTTGTACCAAAAAGTCTTTGAAATACTCCCCACATTCTTGACTAGAAAGCGTAAAATGAAAGAAGCATTTTTGGATCAATCATCATTTAAACATCAACATTTTTTCAAATGATTAATCTAAGATACTTGAATCTTTACAACCATGAATAATTTTCACTTAGCTAACAAATTACAGTGAGAGATGTTAAATTACTTTGTTTCTCTGATTTTAAAACAAGATTCAAGTTCCACAAAAAAAAAAAAAAAAAAAAAAAAAAAAAAACTAACTAATAAAATAAGTTATATACTTATAAGAGGAAAAAAAAAGATCTTCTGCCAACACACTTTTCCATTGGCGGTACATTTTTCAGGTAACGGTTCACTTGAAGCACTGATTACTTACTTTTATTTACTATTTGAGAGCAATATCACAAACTATTTTGAAATGTTTAGAATTTTAGGAAACTAATATTTGAAATTCGCAGCAAAAAGTTCAAAAGATGGCTAATTTGATTAACTAAATAGCAAGTTATAAATGATAAAAGGTAATTACATTGCGTGAAATGATAAAAAAAATAATGGCCAAGTCTCAAATTTCATTAAAAATATTTCTTGTAAAAGAAAACGAAAATCAATTCGAGAAAGAAATTACTTAAGCTTGTGTGTCTTAAACCTCATTATATCAGCATACTCAAGTCAAAAAAAGCTAATTAAGTTAAATCTATGAGTCAAATATCTATGGAGAAAAAATTTCTTCTGAAGCTTGATGAAAAGCTCTAGATGCTACTACTATTTAGATAACACCCAGCTTTTTTAGCATTCAAAACAAATATCCTGCCAAAAAAGAAAAAAAAAAAGAAAATAATAAATATAAATTTTGAAAACTTTTTTTTATGAAATAAAATTTATTTTGAGGAGATCAAATAGGCAACATGAATGCGAAATTTTTTATTTTCTTTCTCAGAGTGCATTCAAATTTCACCAAAAAAAAAAAAAAAACCAAGCAGTCCAAGAACTATTAAGGAATTGCCCTTCCGGGTGAAAACACACAAGGTGTGCAATAGCACCTCATATATTTATTCACTTTAAATAAGGATAAACCAATCTACTTTTCTTACAATAATGCTATAAAAGTACTGTACTTTCTCATGTGTTTCAAGTCAATTGTATTGTTTAAAATATTTTCACGTCTGATTAGAAAACAATTTTACTCCAACAATGAAAATAATTCACAGAATTTACAATGTATTGTTCAATGGTTTTCTGAGTGACAAAGTTAGACTTTCCTAATACTAAAAAATAATTACATTACTATGCTCACATGGAATTTCTAAATAAGCATTATGGGTGGAAGGGAGATCTATGTTTTATGATTTAAGCAATATACACATTGAAATGCAGTGATCAAGCAACTTAATTTACTGTTTACACAAACAGAAATAATTTGATTTAGTAAATATGTGTATTATGCAGAATGAAATCATGCTTCAGAAGTAAGATACTGCAATGAATCATCGCAAAACAAGAAGCTAAGTCAGCAAAAATTTTACTCAAATTTATTACTAATCTCACCATGCGACCACATTACTGTACATTAACCTAATAATGGCTAAAAAAATAATACTGATATTTAAAACTTAATATTTAGCTTTTGAGCAAAGAAAAAAAAATCAAAACTAAAAGTTGTATCTAAATGAATACTTAACCACCAAAATATTCAATTCAGTCATGAAAAAAAAAATAGTCAGCCAAATAGAAAATGAGCCATTAGCTCACAGAGAAAGTTATATTAATATGCAAATTTAAACAATCAGGAGCAAAAATATCAACAGCTATTTCAGCAATGGGAATTTTTTTTACACCAATTTAGCATTTTTTATGATTTTTTATCATGGTAATACCCTCTTTCTATTTCTTAACGTGCTGTTTTACGATCAACATCTGTGTTTCCATTTTGCAAAAGAAAACAAGATTTTCAAGCATAGTGCTACCAAACAGTTAAAGTGTTTTCCGCTTTGGTTGCAATTTTGTCTGTTTTTTATTTCTTGAGTCAGGTGATCACAGGATGCAATGGAAAAACTGAATGTCAATTTCTTCGGGGTCAAGTTGCAGGCGATTCATCCCAATACAGTTCAGAGGGACACATAAAACAATTATTGTGTTTTATAGTACTCCCAACTACAACATCAGTAAGTCCAGGGCAGTAGATCAAGGTCTGCACTCATGCAAGAACTAGTCAAGCAAAGTGAGCAAATTGGAGAGTTCACTAAAGAAAATCTACAAAGGTGAATTCTAAGATAGTCAAAACCAGTTTTTATCCAGAAATTATCAATACCAGTAGGCCTAAGCAGTTTGCAAAGAATGACATTATCCACTAACAAAACCTAAGTCTTCCCACTATTGGGGTAGGTAGAAATAGTTTCACCTTTTTATTCAAAAGAAAAATTCTGTTACATATTATTCTACAATCTTCAATCCTTAACACTCACTCTCATAAACTTCACTTTCATTTTCAGCTACATTGAAATTCTTTTGTGCAGTGAAAATTGTTTATCAAAACTTGAACCATTTCTTTTTTGAAATGCATAAACAACAAGTGCTATAAATGTATCAGTTATGAAAATGTTTCTATACCTCTGATGCAGGCCACTGAAATTTGTCACACAAATGACAAGAAAGCAGAAGATAAACTTACCTTTCAGCATGTTCATTTGAGTTAAAGGATAAGGAGGTTGAGTGCGATACAAAAATGTTAGCCTTTCTTGAACACAGCTAGCAGATATCCTAGCTTCAGCATCTTGATCCCAGCATTCTTCAATTGTATCACATAAAGAACTAATGCCCTAAAAAAGGTTAGGAGAAGTTCAAAGACACAGAAGAAACAAAAAAAAAAAGTTTGGGATAAAACCTTTTTTAAATCACTGCAAAAAATACTTTTATGCAACATATTTAATTTTGCAATTCTTGCATCAAGAAGTAAATGATATATTTTTTAAGAATTATAATAAGCAGATACAGTTTATGGTACAATAAAAAATTCTGATGTATGCTGAATCAATAGCTAATAAAAATTTCTTGGTGTCTGTTCATTTATGATGCATAAAAGGATTAACCCTCATGTAAGTCACATGTTGAAAATCAACATCAGTATCCTGTACAACTTTGTTTTCAGGATTATATTTCAATTTGGATATCATTCTTCTACTGATTATTTCAAACAAAGTTTTATTAATTAATCAAGGGCTGGAATTTTATGAAATATGTGCAAAATTTTGTATTGAAGAAAAAGAGACATTGGAATAGGCTTAATGATGTAAATTTGCTAACTGTTAATTTTTCTTGAAAAGTTTTTTTTATGCAGGGTCACAGTAATATTGATAAAATTTTTATCATCAACATTAAGCTTTAGTCAGATATTGACTAAATCAATTCAATATTGATCCACTCATTAAAATGATCAAGTGCGGTAGTCAGATTGGAGCTTTTAAAAAAAAAAGGAAAGGTACTGATTTTAATCTTAGAACAATAAATATCAAGAGCTATAAAACAAACACCATTATTCAGAGCGTATGCTTTGTTCTTGTTAACTTTGCTATGGACTATATACCCCTCTCCCTTTTTCTTAAAGGAAAATCGTGAACGACTCTGAAGTTCCTTTATCATAAAATATAAGTGTATTGCAAAATTTCCTTACTCCCCTTTTCGAGTTTAGGTGCAAAATTTTCTCTTCACAAAGAAAAATGTCACACATGAAGATGTAATACTTTGTCAATTCAAAATTGTTGGGTGTAGATTAAAACATCAACCACTGCTTTTGAACCCTTTCTGCTGTGTCTCCTATCCCCTCTACAATTCAAACATTATGAAACAACATCACGGGGGTAGAAATCTTTTCTTATTCTGGCGGGGGGGGGGGGGGAATTCCATTATAACCTGATACACACTTACCAGAGTTCCCACTCCTTTACCAAAACAGAAAGGACTTTTTAAGGACCTTTTTAAAATAAATTAAGGACCTCAAAATATCAACTACTCATCAACTAATTTATTATCAAATCCATATATATGTACCACACAAATATGCCTTAGTTTTTAAGCATTTTTTTGCAGAAAAATAACACTTTTAACATTGCAAAGTCAGACTAAAAATAGTGGATGTAAGAAAAAAAAAAGCTTGACTCTTAATTTTTTCCAAAAAACATTCTTAAATGGATGTCCACGAGAAGGAGAACTAATTTAATAGTACTTATTTTAATAGTTTAGTTTTTAGCATGATTAAATATTTACACAAAAGTTAATAAATCACTACCTTGAATCATTTATTCAAGGGTTAAAATTCAGGGCAGGATGACACATACAGAACTTTCTCAAATCCCTTCCTTGAAAATAGTATGGACAGAAAATTCCTGTCCAGACAAGTTTCATTATCATTTCATTAAAAATAATTGCTTGTTAAGAATTAGTATAAATTTTGAGATAAGCACAGCACTTCAAGCACAAACTTTTACAATATTGACATACTGAAGAAATTGAATTTTAGCCCCTGATATACACAAGGTGACCACAGGAGGAACAAAATCATGTTCCCTGATTTCTCCTTGTCCAACTAAATTGGTCCGATTTCTCTTATAGCCACTTTTTCATTTTCATAAGGTTATATATTTACTCCTCCTTGTTACTTGAATGCACCTAGCCAATAATACTATTTCAGGCACTAATTTTTTCTATGCAAAATGGGCAAATATAACACAAAATGTATGGAGACTGCTGATTTGTTAGGAAACATTATTTAATAAGAATGCAAAAACTTCATTCACCAAATGAATGTTTTTCCCATTTAAAATTAGTTTACTACTCTCCCTATATCTCCAAAGAGAGCCTATTAGTATTTTAGACTTAAGTTTTTAAAAACTTTTGAAGAACATCCCCCACTGTTCCTTTCCTTGAACTTCACAAAAGACAGTTTTAAGTTGGGCTTTCAACATTTCCATTTCAAAAAAATTACAGAATAGCGCCTGAATCCCCTTAGCCTTAAATCATCTAAAGACGGCCTAAAATAGTGTTCTTAAAACTTCAGCTACGAACAATTTTTGAGGGAGAGCCCTCCAAACTTCACATAAAATTGTCTAAATTTGCGTTTTTACCACTCCAGTTTCAAAAACTTTCAAAGGGGAGCCTTACTTTTATCCCACCAAACACAGCCTAAAATTTTTAAGACTTCAATACTAAAACTATTTTTGGCAGAGTAGCTCCTAATTCTCCTGCGGCTTCAATGCAAAGAACTCGCGACACTCTATCTCGACATCATTCATATTAACAAACTGCCGTCTGGACAGAAAGCGAGTCAAGGTCCGGAAAAGATGATAATCCGAGGGAGCAAAGTCAGTGGGCTGTATGCTGGATGGGGCAAGACTTTGATAACTTGCAGGTCAAGTTTTTCTTTGGTCAATCTGGCTGTGTGCTAGAGTGTTGTCATGTTGCAAGAGTGCACTTTGTTGACTAGTGCTGGATACTGAGCCTTCAGAAGGTCATAGACTCTGCAGTTGTTGACTCTAGAGGTCAGTGTCCACAGCACGGTCATGTGGAACAAACTCAAAGTGAACCACTCCATAGAAATTCCACCACTAGCATAGCATGACCTTTTGTTCAAAGCGAAGCTGGCAAGATGTTGCAACTGTTTTCCCATGTCTGGATTTCGGAAAAAAATCCATTTTTCATCTCCAGTAACGATTCCAAAATCGAAGATCTTGGGGGTTGGAAAGCAGTTCTTTGCAGATCTCCACTTGCCGTTGCTGCTAGGAGGGAGTCAATTCATGAGGAACTTCTCGACAGCGCCTTTCACAAACCCTAGTTGGTGGAGGTGTCCATTGATGGCACTTTGGGAAGAATCAAGTTCTGCTGATAATGCTCGGGTCCTAGAACGCGGTTAGTGTCGGATAGCTTCCAGAAAAACTTGGTTATCGACAACAGATGGCTGTCCAGATCTTGGTTTCTCTTCAAGGGTCGTATTACCTTCCTTAAAAGGCCTAAACCAATTTTGAACAGTGAGCTCGTTCACAGAACCTGGATTGTCAACATCATTAATTTCTTTTGCCGCTGCCCTTGCATTAAGCTCTTTTTTCCACAGGAAACGCAAAACAACACGAATTGCTAGCTTATCATCCGCCATTTCAAGAAATTGTAACGTCTACACAGGTGCGAGAAATCAAAGCAACTGATAAGGATTATCAAGGTCAAACTCCGCTCTACCATTTTAGATCAGCTGTGCAGGAACCATAATTTGCATACATTACATTCAGGCCTGCCAATCCAGGACAGGGAAAATACGAAAAAACTTTCGACTCAACCTGGTATAGCTGCAAATGATACTGGCTGTTCTATTGGATATTGATGATTATATTCAGACGCTCTGTAAAACTGATTACATATACAGGGTGTTCCGTTTTAAAATGCAGAGGCCAATCCAGGATTTTTTTCTTGCTACCTATTTTTGTGAAAGTATCGCATCATTCTATTTTTGTGAAAGTTCTTTTTTTATCAGCATTGTTTTTGTGAAATTTTAGAGGCATCCTAATTTTTTAAAAGAGAAGTAGAGCAAGTGAAATTTTAGTTTGAAAAGTGTAAATGTCATCTAGTATTATTTTTAACAGGTTTTGTTTTTTGGGGAAGGGGGGGGGGGAGTTAAAAACCTAAGAAGTACGAAAAATACCATCGTAATTTGAGCTTACTGGGCTATGTACTGTGTACAATTTTTGAAATTATGAGAAAAACGATTCCCCAAAACAGATGTTGGAAGATTGCTATAAAATTGCATAAGTACTTTGGCGAGAAACAGTTAAAAATTAGTTAAAATACTACAAAAAGGTTTCTATTTAAGCGATTGTTCATATAATCCTGCTTAGAATTTTATTTTATGAGTAAATTTTGTTTTAAACAGAGAAACAAATTTTTTATTTTAAAATGCAAATTTTTGTGAAATTTTCGATGTTTTTGTGAAGCTACTGATTTTATTACTTGATTTTTGTGAAAGTACCGATTTCAAAAAAAGATTTTTGTGAAGGTACCGAAAAACGGTATCAAAATCAGCCTGTATTGGGCTCTGATCTGCAAGACCTTTATTTTCTCAACTGTTAATCCTACATGTATACTTACAATTGCAAAAACAGCCAAGTGTATAGTCTGAAAACCAATTTCATTTTAGCAACCCTTAAAATAGGGCACAAAAAATTAGAGAATTTAATTTGACCATTTTTACTTAGTTTCAGGACGTTATACCCTCTGCCTAACCACATTGATAGATAGAGTAAAATGTAAATGTGCTATTCAAAATTATACAAAGCTATTTGAAAAAAAAAATAGCTTTGTATAATTTACCACAATAGCCACAATATTACCAACTCACAGGATGTTTTCTCCACAGCTCTTTGAACTTGGGCCGTATTTTTTTTTGTGACACAACTTCTTGCATGTCTTCTAAGGTAGGATGTTGACCAACTGTATCTTCAAATGGCAACATGTACTGATCAACTGGACCTACAATAAGTTTAAGTAGAACATTTCATAAGTGCATAAGGTAGATGAAAATTATTAGGATTAAGCTCAAAGCTTATGATAATATTCTTATACAACATAGGCATCAAGGCAAGAATGGCATTTTAAATCTTATTTTAGGATACACACACACTACTGTTGAAACATACAAGAGCCTGGGTTCAATGTGCTAAAGCTGAAATTTGTCACCATTTTTTTTTTGGGGTGGGGGTAAGCATCATTAGAAGGAGTAGTTTTCTCCCCCATCGAAATACCCCTTTTTTTTATAGTCATAAACCATTCTTGATGTTGAAGATTGTGATAGCCACTTTAGATGACAATATCTGTTACAGAATTGATATTTGAGTTCTGCAACTGTAACCCATTAAAAACAGATCTTTTGTCAATAGAAATACAAACTACAAAATTTTGAATAATTTTTATTAATAATTAATGACACTACAAAATCCTGGAAAAATATTTTCCCATCACGTTTTGTCAGAGTTTACATGCATGTTACACAAAAGTTAATAAACTAAAACTCACAAAAATACTAGAAGGTCTTAGCAACCAAATTTTCGAGTAAATTCAGATTAAGTCAGAGTATCTCACAAGGATCTGTACCCTTGTGATCCCCACCTTGTTCCCATTATTTATAGTCGGAATAGAGATTGGGGCTAATTCTGATCAAGGTATGGGATTGTATGCTGATGACATTATCTGGAGCACCATTGGAAGCCTGACTACTGCTCAAAGTGACATCAACTTTTCTCTTATTAAACTAGAGAAGTTTGCTGCACAGCACAAAATTTTATTTTATCCTTTTAAGTCACTTGCAAGTATTTTTTACCACAAATAGAAATTTTTATAATTATGAGTCCGAAATTTTCCTGCTGGGAAAACAAATGAATTACAAAAAAAAATCCCAAATATTTGAGTTATATACACATGAGAGTCTCAGTCATGTTCATATAAATAACTTGATTTTGAGAGGTAAACAGAGATTGAAAATTTTAAAATACACATCTGTGGCAGGACCTGGGGAGCAGATGCTCAGACACTTTGAAACACTTATATTGTGCTCATTCGTCCCGTCCTAGAATATGGATTGATTTCAAGTATATCCGGCTGCCTCCATCAGTAACCTTGATAGACTGCAAAGAGTTCAGCTCTCAGCTGCAAGAATTATCACTGGTTTTCAAATTAGTTGCCTGAAGAAGATTGTTTTGTATGAGGCAGACTTGCAACCTTTAGGACTCTGAAGCAGATATCTCATGGCCAAATACTTGGCTAAGCTTGTTAGTTATGATAACCAAAACAGAACTTCCAGTTATGTGCAAAACTGGAACAATAATCAACGCCTTAAGAGGCAGAGTCCACTTAGCTATGCTGAAGACAAGGGTTTCTTGTATAAAGAAGTTGAATATGTTTCACTGAATAGTGATCTGAATGCAGCCCCATCATTTTATGAATGAGTTTTCTTTAAACCTAATTTGTGCTCGTACAACAACAAGAGCACTCAACACCAGGAGTATCTTACATAGCTTGCTTTGGAGGTTATTCATCAAATCCCATGTGATGCATTGTAGATATATACAGAAAAGAGGAGATGGCGCTATCTCGGGTAACGATGTTTTTATCAGGGAAGGAAATGGCATTAAGATCAGTATAAAAAACCCTGATCATTGCTTGTCTTAAGGCCAAGCTTTTAGCTATTGAGGAGGCTTTGAACTATTGCACCACAGAGGATGTCAGTAGAGATATTTGGATTTTTAGTGATAGACTAAGCTCTATTCAGCATCTGTCTCAATGATGAAGACATGGTGACAAAACAACTCTGAATATAATATAATGACCAAAAAAATATTGAGCTTTGTCTGCATTCAATTTTATAATAAATTTCTGTAAATCAAACTCAGTTTGAAAAGCTTATATTGGTTCTGGGGCTCCCTAGAACCCCAGAACCTATCGACGTTGACCCCAATTAAGATATTGGAGGCTCCAGGCCAGATTTTTTCAGGGCCCCTCTTGTAGCCAAACATTACAATTTTTGCCACTTGTGAAAACATTTTTAGCCATTTTGGGACTCCCAAATAGCAGGGGCCCTAGGCCACAGCCTATTCAGCAATCAGCCTAAACGTGGGAAAAAAGGGCCCACGGACCATCTTCCGTGTGCAAAAACCAAACCTTGGCACGGCATGGAGCAAAAAGGAGAGAAAATGGAAAATCCCTGAAAAAGAAAGGGAAAAGAAGGAAAACGTCCTGACCTAAGGGATCCTGAAAAAGAGCCAAGAGAAGTTTTTTGTTTAGGATCTGGATGGGGGGGGGGGGGAGGAGAGGAGAGTCGGGAAAGGGCCCGAAAATTTTTGAGCTTTGTTTTAATTCAATTTTATAAACTTTTTTCCATAAATTAAACTTGATTTGAAAAGCTTATATTGGTTTTAGGGTCCCCTAGGGCTATAATATCATTCAAGATCATCTAATATGGAGTTTTTGGAGCAATAGTAAAAAAATTCCGGGGGAGAGTCCTGAAAACCTAATCTTCCTATCATTTTTAAATATGGGCCCTGTTTGCTTTTCTAGGGCTTTTATTTAGAAAAATTTTCGGGGAGGGGACTCGAGCCTTTTGTCATCCCAATATCACCAAAAATCGCCTAAAATTTGGGATTTTAAAAGTTTGATTTAGAAAAAATCCCGAGAGACCCCCAGAACCTTATCTTTCTTGTCAGAACATCAAAGACAATTCAATTTCAGGAGTTCAATTTTGAAAAATTTCCAGGGGAGAGCCTACGAACACCTGTTTCCTTGAAATTGATGAAGAGAATCTAAAATTGCGTTTTGGGAGCTTCAATATCAAAAAAATTCCTGAAGTCTTATCTTTCACCCCCTTCCCTTTATATAACATCCTAAAAACGCATTGTGCACCACTTTCCATTCTGTGAGGGCAAGGGATGGAAGGTTTGGAACTTTGCCCCGAAACTTTTTGAAATCGAAGATCCAAAAAAGAAACTTACTGATGGAAAACAATCACATTTTAAATACTTCAATTTCAAAAAAATACAAAGAAGGTCACCAAAACTTTCCCTCTTTTTAATATTGAATTTTTGGAACTTAAATTTTGAAAATTCTGGGGCAGAGTCCCCAAATTAATCCTCTCTTCTAACGTCATCAAAGGTTGCCTACAATTGAATTTTGAGGAGTTTTATGTAGAAAAATTTCTGGGGCAGGGTCCCTCCAATTTTATTCCATCTTCTAACATCTTCAAAAGTGGCCTACAATTGGCAGAGTTCCGAATCTCATCCTTTAACTAATGTCTTCAAAAATTTGAATCAGTTGAGAAATTTCCGGGGATAACCTCCGAGCGCCGTTGTTTTAACATCATCAAAGATCTTTTATAGTTGCATTTATCAAGCTTCAATAATAATTGCAGGAAGAGAGTCACTGACCTCTTTCCATTTCGTTACAAAAAAAGAATTATAATCACGCCTTTAAAACTTCAAATTCGACAAATTTAAGACAAAGAGTCTTGAACCTTCATTATTCCAAATATAGTCCAAAAATCCGCTTGCTAAACTAACATTTTAGAAACTCTCCCCAATCCCATGTTTTTGTACAAGTATTGTATTTTCAATTAAATTCATATTTCTTATTCTTTTTCTCTTTATTATGGTGAACTCTCCTGATTTCTGCCGACTAAAAACTCAATATACCCTCCTCCTCTTCTTTTTCTCTCTCCCTCTATATATAAGTCTGTGTGTTTATGTTTGAAAATAAATTGCAAGGCTGACAAACTTGAAAAATTGTACAGTCGGACCCCGATTTAACGAACCCCTTTTTAACAAATTTCGCGATTTAGCGAATTTTTCTTTTTCCCTGACTAAATGAAGGCAAAAACCCCCATTTACCTAATAATAAATCCCAATTAACAAATTATTTTAACAGCCAGGAAAAAACTTTTTGATAATTGGAGCTTGTTAATATTGAATTGTTTTCTAAATATTATATCCATACTGTCCGAAGCAGAAAGACTTTTCTTGGAATTAGCAATTTTTGACGGACGAGGGGGCAACAAACCAATATTGATTATGATGCAGAAAGCAATAATGAAACTCCCATTAAAACCTACTTTTTCAAAAGCTTTACATGATCCAAGAACTAAAAACATATCTCATTCAGCAGGCTGAAATTAGCACAGTATTTTCTTCTCTCCATAAAGTCAAAAGAGAACTATTTCGAATCAAGTATCAAGGAAATCGTCAAACATCACTCAGTAGTTTAAAATTTCACATTCCTAGTGTGTAAGAAGTTGAGGAAAGAATAAAAAGTGTACACTTTCTAATTATGGATATTTTTGCGCTGTTGCTTATAAGGGGTTTTAGATAAGCTAAGTGCAGTTCTAATTTTTTTTTTCACACGCCGATATTAGAAATGACCCCGATTTAACGTATAAAAGTTTTGGTCTCATTGAATTCGTTAAATCAGAGTCCAACTCTACTCCAAATATAGATTAATACAATTTTTAGAAGGGGACTCAAAGCCAGATTTTGCCGGGTGGCTCGAAAATTTGAAGTTATACACATCAACTCTTTATACTTTAATTTCCTAATAAAAATTTCCTTCGAAACTGTAAGGGTGCAGTTTAAGAACTTCCTGCACTTTTAGCAGGCAAATGAATCTTCTTTTAATCACATTACTACAGAAAAACTTCCACGTCTTCTGCGTGAACAAATCTATCTTATGCTCACATTAAACCACACCATCAGCAGAACAGAAACAAATGATAAGAGCCTGATTGATTGATTGACTTGCTCTTTAAGCAGTCACCGTTACCCTCATATGCAACTACGTGATGTCGTCAAATTTTACATATTATACATTGCATAACCAACTCAACTCGATTAACATTTAACTGTTTTCATTTTAAATTTGTTTCATGCTATGCAGCTAGCCAAAAGTTCCTCAACTCTTGAGCTCTGACGTCACGTCCGCCGTGAAGGACAAAACACGTGATTGATCATTGGGTGTTTAGACACTTGGGGGATTTTCGCTCGCCGGTTATTTATTACATTGAAAATGGAAATCTTTTCACATAATGTGAATCAGAAAGTAAGTTACATATTCATACTTGCCAAACTTTGAAGAAAAAAACAGGAGATTCCCTAAAGGTATATAGGTGATTCACCAGCAACATATTTCAGAACAAAATTCTGAAATTATGCTTTTAAATAACATAAATACTAAATTTCAAGAGAGCTGGGGATTTTTTGCAGATCAAAACTAATACGTAGCAGCAAGAAAAATAAAAAATACTGCAAAGGAAAAATCATAATGAGTGAATTTGCTTAAAGTTTCATACATTCCCCAGTTTCAACCAAAACAGTCGCTACAAAAATTTAATTACTAAAATCCAAAATATAAATAAATAAATAAATTAAATAAAAATCAATATTTTATGAAAATAAAATATAAAATAAGTAGGTATAGGGTAGCACATGTTAAAACACCTTCAAGCTTTCAAAATAATTGAAATATTTTCAAAATGCAAAAAGATTGAAATCTGCAGCAATTTTCGGCAAAGCATGTGCTTTGTTGAACATGCAAAGTGAAAAGCTTCCAAAAATAAATTTTACTAAATGAGTTATTAATTGGAAAAATTCTTTTCCCTTGACATTGATGGATGACTAGAAAAGAGCACTATCTATTGAAAAGAAAATGACACTTTTTGATGATTGATTGAAAAAACTGCAAAAACGGGAGAAAATGGTAAAAACAGGAAATCGGGAGATGGAAGCAAAAAATGGGAGAATCCTGTTAAAAACAGTAGAGTTGGCAAATATGCATATTTTAAAAACTTTTTAGCTTTTTGTGAAATTGCTACAAGGATATTAAAAATAAAGGCTTACGTCAAGAAGGTACAATCGCAAAATCTTGCATATAAGACGAGTGACATCTGATATGCAACTGATCCAAGTTTGTGTGTCATTGTGCATAACCATTTACCCTACAGTATCGGTACACAATCCAAAAAATGATGCTACATAAACCAGTGCATAATTTACGATTTTAAATGTTACAAGTATATCTTGATTGTTGGAGAACCTTAATGAACGTAGGATGCCAGGTAGATGAGTTAGAAAATGTTTCTCACAGTTGAGCGAATTTACAGTATAGATGGAGGGGGGGAGGGGGAGCATAAATGACATTATTAATAAAAAAAAGAAATAAAAATAAAAAACAATCTACTATAAGAGTAAAACAGTGAATTTCATTTCAGTGAATTATACTTTGGCAAATAGTGGCCAAAAAAAAAAAGAGAAGATCAAAATGAAAAGCTTCAGTACCTTCCTGAGCTGAACACCTGGACAACAGTTCCCACAACACGAGACCACAGGCATACATGTCTATGCGGAGAAAGGCATCCCGATTGAAATTTATAGCTCCTTCTAAAACTTCCGGTGCCATATACCGACGAGTTCCAACCTGCGAAAAAAATTCAAGAATGACTATGTTTCAACATTCAACTAAATTCTAAAATGAAGCATAAAAATATAGTACATAATGAAATTTCCTTCATACTAGTTGTGAAGCTGTTTTGCTCACTTGATAGCTTCAAAATGTATGTTTGTGAACTAATTTTTTGTTTCTCTTTTGTCTTCCTCATTTGCACTTTTAAGTATGTTCCGTCATTTTGCTTCTCATATTATGGTACAATATTACAAAGGTATGGGTGGCGGGCTCTCGGATGCCAATGGTAATACTTGTACTAAGTTTTCAATATTTATACACATCAAAAATCTTAGAAGAGTTTAAAATTCCAAGCTTTTGTTCTTAAAAAAGAAAATAAAAGCATTTGCACAATTTATAAGATGGGGAGACAACCAGCCCAAATTACCAAATAATTAAGACTAAAATTAAAAAATTCCCCTTCACCCAAAAATAATCGTGCATGAACCAAAAAATGTTTTTCTTAAGTATGAATTCAAATAAATGTGAATATTGTATGAAAAAATAAGAAATACCTGTCCATGTGCTTCACCAGGAGGCTGTCCTTGATAAAATACTAAAGCTAAACCAAAATCAGCTATACAAGCCGTCATGTCGTTTTTTATTAAGACATTTTTGCTCTTGAAATCTCGATGAGCAATAGCAGGCTTATAACCACTACCTTTTGTAGAAGGAAGTTCTTCATGGATATGCATCAATCCTTTAGATATAGAGTCAGCAATACATAGTACGTCACTCCAACTTACCAAGTTTGCCTGAAATATGTTTTAAAACAATGAAAACTCAAAATACTTAAACATAGTTTGATGTTACTTAAAATATTTCAAACCATGAATCAAAATTGTTAAACAAACTTTTAATACCAAGTAAACTAAACAATTGAGTTGAACAAAAGCCAATTTTTTAATGCAAATGAATCGGTTGTTATAGAAAGGACATAAGTCTCATTAAAGAAACTAAAATTCTTAGGGGATTCAAAAAGAAAAAAGTTTATTTCATTCATAAATTAATTAAATTCTAGAAGAATTTTAGGATTGATCTAGCCATAAGTAGAATCATTACCTTACCTTAAATTATGTTTCATTTCATCACTGAAAATTAAAATCTGTGTTAAAAGGACTTATACCTTTTCTGTACTCGATAACCTGAAAGTCTAGTTGAGAGTGATAAAATCTAAATCAAGTAAAACAGATTTATATTAAACTGATTTATGATTATTGAAATCAACATAACTTTAAGAGTAAGACACCACTTTAAATATTTTTGCACTGTTATCAGCAGAAAATAAACCAATAAGTCAAATTTTCGGTGTTATTTAATACCCCCCCCCCCCCCCCCCCCCCCCCCGCAAGAAAACATTAAAGTACGTGAATTTACAGGTTGGGAATACACAGAAGGTAATATAATCAAGTAACAATGTTACTTTTTTTCTCTCATAAAAAGTTCTGATCTTTCTAAACATGAAATTTGAAATTAATGCCTGTATAATTTAATTAGCACATCATAATAAAAGCAATAAATCAAATCTACAAAAAAATCATAAAATTATTTGACATCAGTAAAATACTTGTAAAAAGTAATACAAGCCAAAACAAGAAAGTATTGAGGAAAATATAGAACCTTTAGGAAATCACAAAGTGAACCTCTTTCATGATATGAAGTTACGAGCCAATATTCAACATGGTATGGTTCACCTCGTTTCTCTAAGCCCAAAAAGTTTAAAATATTTTCATGTTTCATTTGTGGTAGCTGGTAAATCTCTTGTTCTACCATCCAAGAATTCTTGTCCTATATAAGTAAAAATTACATTTTTAATGTCTTACATTAATATGTTACAAAAAAGTCATCATCAAAGACATAAAAACTCATACTTGGGGAGGAAAAATTTTCACAGCAACAACTTCGTTATTAACTGTAGCTTTCCAAACAGCACCAAATCGACCTTGAGCTTTAACTTCAATTAATTGTATCGGAAGCAGGCCAAGTAATGGCGAAGGTGGTGGAAGAGGAGATGGATCTGTAGTTGGCAGTTCATTAAACAGAGCCATCTTATGTCTGCGGTAAAACCAATATCCAAGAGCAACAACAATTGTTATTATGAGAAATGGCAACAATGTAAAGAGTAAAATATTCCTAACTTGGCGATTACTCGATGCCATATGAATAGGTGCAGCAGTACTTGGCTTCGTAACTGTAAAAAAAAAAAAAAATGAAATAAATTGATAGAAATCAAGGAGAGGAGAGCATTTTTTTAAATTTTTTATTTTATTTATTTATTTATTTATTTATTTATTTTTTGAGCAATAGCTTTTAAAAGCTGGATCACGGAACTTGAAGATGCTTTAAATATATGTTTTTATGAAAAACAAAACATTGTAAATTTTTAATCCCACTTCTGAATAGACGAAAAACATTTTTTTTCAAAATGACTTAAGATTTTGAATAACTTTTCTTTATATGAAGGAGATTATTTGATATTTAGTCAAATCAAATAAGTCATTTTTGAAGGCTTTTTTTCAAATGTTAGAGCAAAAAGACTACAAACAGAACTATATTCCTATCAGCTATATTTTTAATAACATGGAGGGTGATCAAAATAATATATAATTCAGCATCATTTATAGCAAAGATGTCTAATTGCTTCACACAGAGCTGAAAACCATTTGAAAATATGCCAGCACTTGTCCTGACATTCATCACAAATCCATTTGTACAGATTTGAGTTCAGGGTGTTATAGGAAAGGAATTTTTGTTGTTTATTTACATTTTTAAATCATTCACATCTCGCTTTTTGATGATATAGTCTTGTTATTTTTCCTGAATTTCTACTTACGTTTTTGAAACTTAAGACTAGCTTTTAGCTGTAATATAAAATAATATTTTTTCAACAATCGTTATGTGGTTTCTGATAAAATTATATTACATATTCAATCATAAGCAGTACAAAGCATGCTGATTCTTTTTATTTTTTTTAAGAACCATTTTTTTTTTTTTAAACTGACTGAAAAAGTTGGGAATCCTTTTCTCTTAAACTATTTCAAATATAGGATGGAACAGAGATGCCTTGGGCTACATCCGATCCGTTGAATGTTAACGCACTCAAATGAAAAATGTATTTAATAATAAGATATTTCATGTCAAGCATTTTAAATGGAAACTAAAATGAGAAAATCTCATTAATTATGACTAAATACTCAATTGAAAAATTCATTATCTGTAGAGTGTGGAAGGGGGGGATGAGGCTAGCATTGACCAGTACATATCTTTAGAGAGATTTATTAGTTACTGCGCCAGTGAGCGTGGGTTCATTGACAATTCAACGAAGGCTTGTTGAATCTGGGAGATTTGCAAGGAACATCAATTAAAAAAAAATTAATACCTGCAATGAAGAGAAAATGTTTTTAACTGGGCCAGGAAATATTAATCCTGGTCTGCACAGGACAAGAAGAAAGTTGTATTTAGTGATGAAATGCATTTTATTGTGAAAGGGTTTCAACCATGATTTGTCAAGCGAAGTGATGGAGCACTCATCAGAGAAGAACATCTTATTCTAACAGTTTAGAACCATCAGGAAGAGATGATTTGCGTTATTTTACTTCTGAAGGACCTGGCAGCTTAGTAATAGTTGAAGGGATGATGAACTCTAAAAAATACATATCTAATAACAGAAAGATAAAATTGTGCGTATGATGCAAACGTCTGATGATGGTGTTGCTGGTATCTCTCAACAAGATCTTTCAAATTATTTTTTTTTTCAAGAATAGAAATTAGTAATTATAGGGGGGGATTAATAATTATTACCAGGGAAATTAGAACTCCCTGGTAATTCCCCTGATGTAAAGCCTATTGAAAATTTGTGGAGCAGTGTAAAAAGATGTGTGAGAAAAACGGACTGCTTAATAAAGAAAACAAAGATTGGGAATGGTGGGGTGGTATGTTTTTTTGGTGGGGACAAGATCAAAAATTTATGTTATAATTTAGTGAAATCCATGCTAAGCTGTGGACAAGTCCTCATTCAAGCTAGGAGGACATATTTTGTATTAGATTGCTGTACCGTGCATGCAAGTCAACCTATACCTACTGAACAACATTGTCCCAATTAATTTGCACAGTACTGTATAATTCTTACACTGTAGTACAATTATCATGGGCCTTTTTTTTCCCCTAAAGATAAAATTTCTCATTACTTTTGATTTCAAAGGTGGGGACGCAGAATTGTACATCAGGTCATCTAGTTTCCATAAACAAAGTTTCAACAAAATAAGCCAAATGACTATCTGTGAACACAAGCATTAACTTTAGAACCTAGGTTGGCATCCAACTCCTAGCACCATAAAAGCATATACTGAGAAGTCTAAATTGAGCTTTCAGCAGTCAAGAAGTAATAAAAGAAAATGAAATCATAGATTGCACAAACCCATTTATTGATATCAAGCAGGCCTTGACCCTTTAAGACACCAGTTAGCTTAAAGCAGCACTTTGGGGGCTTACATTTTTTTTAATGGACACAGTTCCTTTACTTCATTAGAGTGGTACACTAATGAACCCTTTCTGAAAATGACCTGTTCAAAATGAGGATCTAGATCCGCCTTTGAATGATATCATAAAGACGCACAGCAAAACCAGCTTTGAAAATAATTTAAATACCTGCAGTGGTTGGAGCAAACACACTTGAAGGAAAACTCATTTTTCGATTACACATGTATCCTTCACAGCAACAAAATAACAACTGCACATTAGGACTTCGTCTTGTTTCCACGCACTCAATTTTATTGCTACATGCATCTTGGCTTCCGACCCAGCAACCTATTAAAACATTTTAAAGAAGTTATTTCAGACAAATAGTTAATAATAATAGAAGATTAATCAAATCATCATTTTACACTTTTGCAAATGGATTAATTTTATCGTTGTTCTACATTAAAACCATATACAGCTGAGAAATTTTTTTTAACAGTTTCTACTATAAAAACTAATAACAAAGCAATTAATAAATATTATTGTAACATACACAGGGTTGTCCTATTTTGTTCACCCCCAAAAAAACTGCCCTGGACAAAATGTCCTTTTGTCAAAATGTCAAAAATATAAGGTTTGAAAATAATAAATTAAACAGATTTTTCTCATTCTAGTAATATTTTTATATAAAAATAGCATACATAAATATGAATATGAACAATTGATTGCAAAATATTTTTAAGCGAAAATTTAAAAAGAAGGCATTTATGTTATGATACATAATAGTTCTTTATATTCAAGTTAAAATAAAGAATTAAAAGCCAAAGTTTAGAATTCTCAGAATATGTGTATATGTGCGAATATGTTTATAAAAATGTCACACTTCTGCAAATGGATTGAGCAATTTATAGATTATGCAGTTGGGACCTTTTGCCTGTAGTGCTTATTGCTCATGTTTTGCACAAGGTAACTGAGTAATGAATGGGGGAGTATATCTGCATTTTGGCAAATGGTCATCCTGGAAAAAGTTATGAATATGCTATTGATAGAGCATATTCTTAGATAAGATATGTATACAGTTTGTGTTCCCAAAATGTTTGATGTTTGTGTCCCCCCCCCCCTTAGTAATTAGATATTATTTCAGAAAACAAAATCGTTAAAGCTAAAAAAAGATTTCAAAACTGAAGCATTAGAAAAATAAATTATAATTAAAAAAAAAACATGAACTGAATTATTGAATAAAAAAATAATAAGTAGTATGGCTTTCAAGTTTAAGAGTTAATTCAATTTTAATAGCACAGTAAAGAACACTAAGTGGGAAGATTCTAAACACACCCCTTGGACATTGTTCATGAATTAATAGCATGAACAGCTTTTCACTGCTGGTGAAACATACCAGTTAGAAACAAACATCTTAGAACTTTTATTAGAATAGTTATAACATTCATGATTGTCTCTTATAAACTTAATATTCTAAGACATTTTAGAACACATTAAGAATAAAACAAGAAAAACACCTTTTAATTTGATAGAAAGAGAATTGCTGCTGTTTTGCCACAAGACATAGCACAAATTTCCTTTCTCATTTTCTCCAGGTTTGCATTCTTCTGTGCCATTGCATCCTTCGGCATTGTGGCTATTGACACACAAGGTCTCATTATACTTTTCACAATGCATATCACTAGCAGCAGATAAAAGGATGATACCTGCAAAGAGAAAATTTAGCTTTATTACTTTAGACATAAAATTTAAGAGCATTTGAAACAAATCAACATGCAAGATTGGGCAGACAGAATCCCTATACCAGAAAATTTTCTAAAGCTTTCTGAGAGGTTTTTATAAAAAAAATTTCGTGTGTTGTAAAGCCACAAACCTTATTCTCTATATATATGCAGTGGTCAATCTGTAAAGAAATTACGTTCCTTCATTTAACTCTCCATAAAATTCAGAAACTCAAAAACAGACCTTTCGCAAAAATCCGAGACTCAAAAAGCTGTTATGAAACAATAAAGAATATTTCATTGCTATTTTTAGAAGAATGCATGATTTGAATTCCATTTTGTTTGTGTTTACAACTGAATCAGGATATCTGATAAAGATCTAGCAATATTTTTATTATAATTTTTAAATCAATGAATTATTTACCCATAACTTTTTATACATTAACATCTTTATATTTTCAATATATGAGTATATATAAATACAGTTGGCTCTCTGTTTAACGACTTTTTCCATTTAAAGAGAACATTTCATGGTCCCAGATGCTCCACTGTAGTTTTAAAAGCATTCTATTTAAGGACACATTCTACTATGATTTTTTGTGGTCCCTTGAAAGTCGTTAAACAGAGAGTCTACTGCATATATATATATATATATGAGGGTAAATCCAAAAAAACTCTGGTCAGAGCCACTATTTTCTGGTTCTTGAAGACAATTCCTTAAGTTTTAGAAGGTTTTTAAAAATATAAAGCTCAAGTTCCGGACTGCAAAGTGGGTGACATGACAATCAACCCTAAGTTCGACGTGGCCTTCCCTCCAATCGTCAAATAACTCCCTACACTACTTTCTGAAATGTTGAACTGACATACACTCACCGCCATACACCTCGGTCAACTGGGAATGAATACTACAGGTGAGAGCCCTCTTGGCATATAAAAAGGGAATACTAGAGCGAATTCCACTTAGCAGGATCAATAAATGAAACTTCTATTTTGCATGGCTGCTAAGCTAAGATTAAAAGACATAGCAAAGCTTGGCTTTGGGAGTCTTAAGTGGGTTAACAGTAGAGTTCAGCAATTGTAGGGTCATATTTTGATACATGTCTACTATCCCGATTTTGATCTGTCCAATATATTGTTCAAAACAGAAATATGACTTAAATGGGAACTAATTTATATACTGACTTAAAATTACATAATGTTTCCTACTTTTGTTCTGTGTGAGTAATGTGTGCATGCAATTTCGAGAAATAATCTGCTTTTTTAAGATAAGGACTATTATATATTTAATTTTTAATTAAAGAGGGAATGTAAATGTGAAATGGTTAAGAAAACATCTTAAAGTAACAATTAAGAATTAGACAATTATAGTATCAACAGAATTCATAGTTTTAATTTAAGTACGTAATTCATCGATTCCTGCTCAAAATAAAAAGTCTTTAAAAAGTGCCGAACCAAAGTATTTTTATGTAAAAAAATTGAAAAGCCAAAAAAACGTAGCGAGAAATCTTTTCCGTACTTTTATTTCACTAGGTAGCAGCTTAAGCACAGATTTAACATAACTGTCTCCCCCCTCCCCCCCAAAACCAATTTCTGATGACATTTGTTGAACGAATGTATCCTTTCATGCTCTCTTTTGATACATGATATTGGTTTTTCCAATAGTCACTCACAACATAATTCCAAAAAATCAATACGGAAACAATGCTATAACTTGTTGAATCTGAAGGCTTCGGACATACAGTCAGACCCTGGTTTAATGATCTTCTATCTAACAAATTCCATAATTTAGCGAATTTTTCCTTTTCCCTGACTAAAATGAAGGCAAAAACCCCTACTTACCGAATAATAAACCCCGAATGAACGAATTATTTTAACAGCCAAAAAAAATCTTTTTTTAAAAAATTTGAGTCAGAAAATATTGGATTGTTTTCCAAATGATACATCCATCTTGTCCGAAGCAGAAAAACTTTTCTTGGAATCAGCCACTTTTAACGGGCAAGGGAGCAACCAGGCGATAATGAAACTGACATTAAAATTGTTACTTTTTCAAATGCTTTACATGGCCAGAAAACTGTAAAAAACACATCTCATGCAGCAGACTGTAAATGACAGTATTTTCTTCTCTCCATAAAGTCGAAAGAGAACTACTTCGAGTCGAGTATCAAGGATATTGTCAAACATCTACTACTAAGAACTTTAATACTTCAAATTAACTAGTGTGCAAAAAGTCGCAGAATGCTGAATAAAAAAGTCTACACTTTCTAATCATTGATATTTTTGTGCAGTTGTTTATTAGGGCTTTTAGGTAAGGTATAAGTGCATTTTTTTTCACACACCCAGTGTTCGCGCTCAACTATCCGTAACCTGGGTCCCAGGGACCCATTAATGAAATAGATTTGGGTCCTTTGGTGGAAAAAATGAGTCCCTTAAATTTTAAACAGAAAATCTTAGTGTGTAAATGAATAATATAAAAATATTTATACTTGGGGGGGGGAGGCATGAAATAAAATAAATTGTTTATTTTTGCCCTAAGTTTTTGTGATTTTATCATTGTAAAATTATTTTCAAATAATACACTTGCAAGACTTAGTTATGTGAGAAACTATTTGGTCAGTTACAATGAGATTAACTCAAAATTTACTTTAAAAATGGGTTTTACCATAAAATATAAAACAAGTGCCTCTGATTGATCAAGCAAAAAGCACTCCCTTAACCTTTGTTTTCCCTGGAAATTTTTCTTAGCGAAAAAAGCAAACAGAACCCCCCCCCCCCTTCCCAATTATCATTGGCAATTAGATAATAATAATAATAAATCGCAAGCGAATGAACCCAACGCAAAAATCGCGATCGCAAAAACGAAACATTTTCTCATATGAGTGTGAAAATTGCTCATTTGCAATCTTAAATCAGTATATTTGACTTTATTTTGACTCGTTCAAAATATCTGTTTTGGTTTTTGTTCTATTTTTAAAATCGCGCCATTTTGAAAATGACGCGATCGATTAATACCCGACTTTTGCAAGTCCAAATAAAAATAACCCATCAAAAAGAGATCAATTATTAGAAAAAGAACAAGGTTAAAGTGCTTTTGTATAAAATTCAAGTATTCATAAGCAATTTAACAAGAAAAATGTAAAGCTCCATTCTTAAGTTCAATCAATTGCTGATAAGAGAGAGAGAGAGACAAAGATGTCTTTACTATTAAAGATGTCTAAGCGAAAACTAAAAACCTTAGATTTAGAAAATAAAGTAAATCTTATTTATGACATTGAAAGGAGTCCAACCATCAAAAAGAAAGACTCTTCAAAAGCGTTACAAATCCATGAATCTGAATTTGAAATGAATGAAGATGTGCACCTTTCCTGAAGTAAAACTAGCTCTATTCAAGTGGTTCCAGCAGTATCAAAATCAAGACCATGCCATTCCTGTAAGTGGGTCTCTGCTGCGTGGGAAAGCAACGAATTTTGCTATATTACTGAACATAGAAAATTTCCACGTCAGAGCTGGATGGCTGGAGAAGTTCGAAGACCAGACACAACTCAGGCTTCAAAACACTTCACAGAGAAACTACATATTGTGCGAAAAAAAGGATTAAGTTCTGTAATTTTGTCTGTTGTATGTACATATTAAAATACTTGATGGTTTTTAACATTAAAACGCCGAAAACCGAAACTAGCGGTAAGTCGAACTTCCAATAAGTCGAAGTTTTTTGTCGGTCCCTTTAGATTCGAGTTATCGCAAATTGACTGTATTTGCCATAGAGAGGAAATACTTGGGTAGAGAGCGCGGTGCAACCCCCAAGCCATAACCAGTTCTGACAACCGCATTGCAAACTTATCTACCATAAAGTATGCTTATTAAATTAAAATAAAATAAAACTAGTTTAAATTTCAAGATTTTTTTAATCCAAATTATGCTTTTTCCAATCACGAATTGCGATAGAACCCTACTCCTTGGGGGTCTTGTTTCTACTATTGGATTTTATCGCTACCACAGGGTTCATACTCAACTTTAAAAATTAAAAGTAAGGAGTTTTGCAGGAGTTCAATTTATTTTTTAAGGACTAGTTTCTTGTTTAAAGATGCATTTCTTAAAACGTATTTCAGAAAAAATATGTAACAACTCTAACATTATTTATTTTTGCTTTCATTCAATACATTGAATGCAAAAACATACTAAATTTACAGAAAAATATGTATTTACTGCTTCTTAGACTTGAGTCGTCTCGGAATCAAAATCAAATACGATGGGGTGGGGGGAACCATTAAAATATGTTTTATTTTGGAAATGAATAAAAAAAAGGGATAAATATTGAAAATAAAGTATTTTCTCAAAAACAAAACACGTACTAACAATTTTCTGATTAAAAAAAAAAAAAAAAGACTTAAAAAAATAAAATAATTCCTAAAATAAGAACTCTATAATAAGCCGACTGAAAGTAGTAGAGGCCAAAATAACTCCCAACTATCAAAATAATTGAAATATTTACAGAATACAAAACAACAGAATACAAACTTCAAACACAACAAATACTTTTTATCCAAGCTTGTGTTTGATTTTGGCATAGAAACATAAGGTTACTCATACGAGATTGAAATGCAGAAAATATAATTAAAACATTAGGGATTGCTTTGAAAAAATTGTACAAATTATTTTAATCTTCAAAATTGATCAAAATTTTGTAGACCATTTCAAAACTTTCGTGTGACTCTATGCTGAAACACATAGAAAACTGACTAATTTTAAGAATTTTTCTTCTAAAAAATATGAAAATTATAATTCTAACAAATATAGTGGTACTACTGTTTAGCTATGAAGTTGCTATTTTATCTATTGTATAAAATATGTTATGTTTATTCATGTTAAGTATAATTAATATCTACAAATTTTTAAACTTAAAAGAAATGATTTAAATAAAAAAAAATCCGTTTTTTTTTTTTAAATCCAAAAATTGACTTAGCTAACTACAGGTGCTACGTGCGTATTAAAAAAACACGTTAAAAAATTGAAACAAAAATAAATTTCAGCGATTCCGTTCTTAACATTCTGATATTCAACACTCATAAAGAGCTATGAATTTCGTTAAAAGCTTTTCAGTTTAATGATTTTAATAAAAATACAAATGAACTTAATTTCTTTGCCTATTCGCAAGGCAAAGTAAGCATCATAAATGCAAAAAATCTTATACCCACGGCGGATGCAAAGAGATTGTTTTAACCAAAATGAAAGCATCAAAAGTCTAAAAACGGTAAATGAAAGAATTTATTAAAGCAAAAAAAAAAAAACTTTAGAATGGTACTTTAACAAGTCTACAAGATGTTATATTATTAATAATTATCGACATAATGGTCAAAATTATGGGAAAAAAATTCGGATGTGGCGAAGAAAATATCTAACAAAAAAATTGGATTACCAGTATTAATAGACGAAAAAATACTGGAATTCCGGTAAAATTTGGTAAACGTCATCACTTGTATCGGATTGGCGGCAGAAGACAATATTTTAGGTCATGTAGAATAAAAAAAATAAGGAGTTTGTAAGGAGATAATAGCAAAATTCAGGAGTTTTAAGGGTCGTTATTTTTTTTTCTTTGAAATCAGCAGTTTATAAGGGAGTTTGTAAGGAGTGCACAAATCCTGTACCATAACTTGAATTCAAGTCGTTAAAATTCAAATGAATGCCTAATGCCAGGTGCTGGATGCTTGATACTGTTTTCGTGTAAAAATCATTGTGTAAAGTCAAGAAGGCTGTTTATAAATAATTCGATTCGAGGCACATGAATGCCACCGCAC